>NW_025776769.1:0-130055 GCF_021130785.1 Homalodisca vitripennis | reverse complement strand
AATTTTATGGCATTTTTTACTGTTGAAGGAACAGTTCTATTTATAAACATGTTAAGCCGTACTTGAATATTCTGTATTTACTAAATAATATCGATTCAGGTTTGATTAAATGCATTGTTAAATTTCATAAGGTGAGATATTGCTATGCAGTTAGTAAACAAATTTTGACATTTGTCTTGTAAATAAACTATGATAGCTATGGAAAATCCACAGGGAGTAACTAAATTGACGATAAGGAAAGTACGGTACAAAAAATGTACCATAGATACATTTACAATATCTAGCTATAAACTTCAAAATTTACATGCCTCGATGAGCAAAGTTTTGCCAAAATTTACATGGCTTCATTACGCGACATGCCTATCTAGCGAATCCTTTTTTCCACCTTGTAGTCCAAAACAGAAATAGCAATGCCAATTTAAAAACATTTTATTTGAGTTTATTATGCATGTTAAGATACTTTCAGTCAGTAAAAAGATATCAGATTATAAAAAAGATATTGTTGTTTAAAAAGAATGGTATCCTGTGAGTAACTGTTTCTTTATAAAAGCTAATATTTATTAGCAAAAATACAATGGAATTCAACAGGAAAGAGGGGGGGGGGAGGGGGGGGGGGGGGGGGGGGGGGGGGGGGGGGGAGGGGGGGGGGGGGAGGGGGGGGGGGTGGGAATATAATGATCCCATAACAAATAGGGTAGGTGTATTAGATAAAAATAAAGTTACACTACAAAAAAGGTAATTTTCATTCGATTGGTTTGCCCTCAGATTTAGTATGTTATATTTCAACACTTGAAAAAGATGTATAGCTTAATTGAATCGCTTCTCACCACAGCTTATAACTTAAGCTACCTAAGCACGTGACATCCGGGACCTAGAGTTTTTCCAATCAAGAAGTCAAGGCAATGCATATAACGTTCAAATCTGTTATATCGGTAAACAAAGCACCCTTTAAACCATGATTAAAAAAACTGAATATTTAATAAATACTAATTTAGATTTCTATAACTTGTATAGTACTTATTTATAAACAAAAATATAATTAAAATAAGCAAATATAATATTCTTATAATTATTTTTATGTTGTAATTAGTTAGACCTAGTTTATGTAAACAATTTAGGAAATGAAAGGATAAGAATATTGTTACATAAAGGAGTCACGCATAATATTTGCAATGTGTCTACCTATTTACTAGTTATTACAAACCATCCAATTACAATTATGAGCCTTTATTTTTACCTTTTATTTGCGTAATCTTTATTTCAAACTTTGAGATAAAGACCATTGACCTTATTATCATTCCCCAAAACAAAAATTACATAGCTAGTATTACTTCACATAAATCCAAAATATTATGGTTTTTTATTATATTATTACCGTTATAATTGTGTAATTATAAAAAACCACTCCAATGATTTACGTGAATCCTTGCCAATTAGAATAACATTGATTAATATAGAATTGCATTTTTAAACATCACCAATATTTTCTTAATAATATTAAAATACCTAATAGGTTTTATATTTTTAAAATTTTTCTGCTTCCGTTAATATTCAAAAATAAATAAGGATTTATGTAACCATTTCTAGGGTTTATAATATTAAAAAATTGAATAATATTGTATAATCATCCCACATTTATGTATTTAATATATTTTATTTTTAAAATATTCTGGAAAAACACGATTGTGATTTGAAGAAATAGATTTTCCCTCCTATTTTTATGGAAACTGATAAGTTTGGATGAGATTTATGATTATTAACCGCTACTATAATTTTATTTATTTTGATAAAACAAAATTTTTTCCTATGTAACAACTAGACCAGTTGTTTAAGGTCCATATCATAAACTGGGATATTTGTAATATATTTGTAAATTGGACATAATTAATCTATGAAATTCATTTATTATAATCTGATTCTCCTATAATTGCTTGACCGACGAAACAATTGGATTGGGTTAATGCAGAGAGGCGCCCCCTTGCTAATATAACTTTCAAAATTAATACGCTCTCCGTGTAGTTTTTTATCAGGAATTTGCACCATGATTACTCATTATTATAAAAAAGATTATACATTGCACAACATTAATAATAGTTTTTATCATGAATTTGCACATGATTATTCATTATTATTAAATAAAATTATACAATGCAGATTATATTGACAAGAACGTAAACCGGTTTTATGTTTATTCCTCAAGCTAGTAGGGGAATTCTTAATTTTTCCTATATGGGACTACAGATCATATTCTAGTGTAAAAACGGTCTCATTACATTTTTCTGAATACTTAATCTCTATATTCCCCCATTCGTTGTTTATGTTTAATATCAGGCAGCTTTACCCATGTATATGGAATCTGATGCATTAGTAAGATTTAGATCAGGAAAGTACAATAATTCAAGTTAAGGTTAACTGATGGCGTCCATATTTTTCATTCCCAATGCCTTCGTCTTTTTTGTTGCTAATTAGATAGAGTAGCAGTGGAGAATTCTAGTATAGATGCAGTGATTCCATACCAAAATATGCAACACAGCTGATGGATAAACGCTTTTTAAACAAACAACGATCGTGTTGGGAGGAAAGTTGTTTAAATACAAACTAGCTTTAAAGGTATTTAGAAGAAGCAACTCTGTATCTAACCCAGGTTCCTTGGGTCTGCATGTTATCAACCCACTTCAACACATTTTACGTTTTTGTGTAATTCACAGTTTAGGTTTTGTGACTTATTTATATATATAATTATATATATATATATATATATATATATGATATATATATATATCTTTTACCTATATATATTTCTTGTGTGCGTCGTGTATGGTCCCTAAACTCCTCCTAAACGGGGTGGGACCCCGATTTTAATGAAACTTTTTGTGTGTCCTTTTTTTTTTTTTTTTCAGTATGGATTCCCGAGAATAGTTTAGAATTCATAATTCCGGTCAAGTTTTAATAGTTTATTTAAATTAATTATTTTAATAACTAAATTGTTGTTGATGGTGGAAGTAGTGTTTGACATTTGGATCCGCCAGGACTGCGCCACGAGACGGACACGTAATACGAAATGTGAGACTGATTACTTAAACAGCTTGTGGAATAGTTTTCAGCTGAAGTTCATCAAATAGGCAGGGAATACATTTGTTCACATTTAAAATTTAAGAAAGTTAATAATTTTAAATTTGTAAAGTGGGCTTGATCAGTAGTGTAATGCAGATTGCAAAAGATGACGTTTCACCAATTGTTTCTACGTAAACATTATAGGATCCTAATATTACAACACAGCCATTAATGTTTTTCTATTTTAATTCCAGGTTTTCCCGAACTATTTTGTGCTTGCTATCAAATTTATGTGTTGTTTTGTAACATTCTGGTAATAAATTGTGTGAGTGTCTAATTGTTATTAATACATTAATAGAGAGACTTGAAGATGTTTAAAGCTGCATAATAAAAAACTTAAAATACTTATTTATTAAAGTTATTGAACTTCATTTTGCACATTGAAGTGAGTATATTTGGTCGCATACCTCAAAATAAACCTAAGTAGCATACAAATCACAAGGTTTGTGTTTCTATGTGTGTGAATATTGTTGAACAGTTTAGAATAATCAAGTTTTAAAAATAATTGGATTTAAAATAATTTGTTGTAATTTTACATTTTTTAATCTGCAGTTCAGAATTGGCTCACATAAAGTTCAAATTAAAGTAGCATACAAAATCACATGTTGTGATATAACATTACTTATTGTTAATATGTGTAGGAATTGGGTTTTAAATTAAATTCTGTTGGCCAGTTCCGATCATTATACTGTATATTTTTAAATTACTAATTTTATAACAAGTATATTTTTTTTAATTCTACAACTTAATTTATCGTAATGCTATTGAATGTACAATTATTTTTTGTTAATCCTTCAGGTAGGTGTACATAAACAAATAAGATGGTTTTCCAATAGGGCGGTAGTATAATAAGTGGACTCCATTCACAATCGAAATTATTGATATGTTCTGAATAGGCTAAATCCAAACATACTATCCGAATTGGATTATAGTTATTTAAAGGGCTGAAAGTATAATAAGCAGCCACCATCACAATAGAATTATTTGATATCCCTTCTGAAATAGCTCTATCCAAACTACTGAATTTTCATTATAAGTTATTTTATTCGGTTCAGAAATTTTTAATTAAATTTTTAATTTATTTAAATTGTTGATGTTGGAGTGTTTTATATTGGATCCGACAGGACTGTGCTACGGACATACGTACCGTTATACAAAGTGAACTCGATACTTAACAGCTGTGAATAATTTTCAGCTGAAGTTCACCAAAGAGGCAGAAACATTTGTGTTACATTTAGATTACGTTATTATGAAGTGCTTGATCAGTAGTCTAATGCAGGATTGGCAAAATGTTAAATTTTTTCACCAGTTGTTTCTATTGGTAAACATTATTTATAATATTAACAACACCAAGCTATACGTTTTAATCCAATTATAGTGGGCCTTGAAAGGCAGTAGACGTATAAACATAAAACATATAAAAATAACACCACTTCATTATTTTCAATATATTTCTGTACTCACTTTGGAAGGATAGAGGATTAATCCAGATATAAAATTGGAAGTTTTAGCTTTTTAATGTTGAAACTTCTTTAGTAAATTATTAACGTGTTGATCTTGGAAAGAATGCGCTACGATCCGGAGAGTTTCAAAATATTTTTCTATGTATAAATTCCAGGTTTTTCCCGACAGTTTTTGGGTTTGGGCTGCTTTATCTAATGTGCTGTGTGTGTTGTTTTGTAAGGTTCATGTTTCAAAAGTAAATAACGGCAAATAACTCATTATAAAATTATATATAGAATAAAGTTATAAAAAAGTGTACTACGTGGCTCGCGTTATAAGTTGTATTTATAAGGCCAGCCAAACAGGGCCAAAAAGGAAGAGCAAAATAATTTTAAATAAAACATTGTTTTGTAAATTTATTGTGTGAGTGCTAAAACTTGTAATAGCTTACATTAAATAGAAGGATTATTGGTTTCGTCATTACCTCAAATAACTCTAAGTAGCATACAAATCAAAAGGTTTGTGTTTCTATGTTGTGAATAAACTTATTGTTGAATGGGGGGGGGGTGAAAAAAAAAAACCCAACCTATTTTTTTTTTAGACCGATCTTTAGGATAATTCAAGTTTTTAAAACTAATGGAATTTTCAAATAATTTGTTGTAATTTACATTTTTAATCTGCAGTCAAAATTGGTCAGATTAAGTTTCAAATTAAGTCAGCATACAAATCACATAGGTGTGAATAACTTTTGTTAAATAGTGTAGGGAAAATTGGTTTTTTAAATTAAAATTCTGTTTGGCCAGTTCTGATACTTATACTTTGTAATTTTAAATTAACTATAATGAAATTTCAGTAGTTTTAAGATTAGGCTAAACTTCCAGGGAATACTCAATAGTAGGATTATCCAGATTATAAAATTGGAAGTTTTTAGTTAAAATACACTTTTTAAAACTGGGACAAAAATTGGTTATAAAAAAAAAAAATAATTATAAGTGTGCAGTGATTGATACAGGTTAATTTTTGGTATATAAATAAATTGTTTTTGTATCTTTGTTATGTTTTAAATTGGTTCCAGCAGAAATGCGCTACGATCGCCAGAGTTTTCAAATGGTTTTTTTTCTATTTTAATTTCCAGGTCTTTTTCCTTGACACAGTTTTTTGTGCATGTCTATCAAAATTTGTGTGGTTGTTTTGTATCATCGTGTAATTATTGTGTAAGTTGCTAATTGAAATATTAAATTAATAGAGAATCACATATGTGTTACAATAACTATTGGTTAATAATGTAGGAATTCGGGTTTTTTTTAAATTAAAATTCTTGGCCGTTGGTCAATTCTGAACATTACTATATCTGGTAATTTTTAAATTATCCTATAATGAAATTTCTAGTAGGTTTAGATAGGCTAATCAGAAATATCAATTAATTCAATTTGAGTATGGTGGCCTTTGCTTACTTATACTTCAGCCTTTAAATAATACTATAATTTTGGATCATTTTAGTAGTTTAGATAGGCTATTCAGATATGATTCATATAATTTGAATGTTGATGGTTCGGCCATTTTTATTGTACTTCAGACCTACAGGAATACTTATTTCAGTATATTAAGAAAGTTATAATTAATATATGATATTATATTTATCATATACTATATATATTACCCACTTCAGCCTATTTATAAAATATAAACTATAATCTAATTCGGATCATTCATTTTAGATAAGTTTAGATAGGCTATTCAGAGAAATATCAATTCGATTGATGATGGTTGGCCCGCTTATTATACTTCTCTCTTTAATATTAAAAACTATAATCTAATTTGGAATCGTACATTTTTAGTTACTTCTAGATAGAGATTATTCAGATATATCAATAATTTCGATTTGTGATGGTGGCCACTATATTGTTACTTCAGACCTATAGGGGATAATACTTATTTAGTTTATTAGATAAATTAAAATTCTGTTGGCCAGTCCGATTACTTATACTTGTAATTTTAAATAATTAATAATTGTAATTACGGTAGTTTAGATAGAATTAATCAGAAAATATCAATAATTTTGATGTTGTTGATTGGTGGCCACTTATTGTATCTTCAGACCTATACGGGGAATACTTCTTTAGTATTTTTAGATACCTGGGTATACGGTCTATGTTTGTTATACTTTTTTATCTAGAGAGTTACTTAATTAAACATTATCATATTGAATAATGTTACTTCATAATTCATTGTGTACTTATTATACAGAATTTCTATTTTTTACAGAAAAACTTGCCACGTCTTCGTGGAAGAGGACGAATAGTTATTCAATCATGTGATTTATATGCTACTTAATTTGAACTTATGTGACCAAAACTGTTAAACAATAGTTATTCACACATAGAAAAACAACCTTTTGATTTGTATGCTACTTAGGTTATGCGACCAATATACTCACTTCGTTCAATAAATCTTCAAAATTAGTTCAATAACTTCAATGAATGACTATAGTTTTTTATGTACTTCAAACATCTTCAATCTCTATTAATGTATTATTACAATTAGCACTCACACAATAATTACACAATGTTACAAAGCAACACACATATTTGATAGCAGCACATGCTGTCACGAAAACCTGGGAATTAAAATAGATAACATTTGAAAACTGTGATCGTAGCACATTCTGCTGGATACAATATAAAACATTCCAAGATGGTCCACCCAATTAGGAGGAGTTCAGCTCCATACACACGCACACAAGAAATATAAAGATAATAAAATTCGGTAGTTTAGATAGGCTAATTAGAAATATCAATAATTTGATTGCGATGTTGGCCGCTTATTATAATTCAGCCTTTAAATAACTATAATCTAATTCAGTTTGTCATTTTAGTAGTTTAGATAGGCTATTCAGAAATATCTATAATTCGATTGTGATGGTGGCCACTTATTATACTTCAGCCCTATACGGAATACTTATTTAGTATTTTAGATAAATTAAATTCTGTTGGCCAGTTCGATACTATACTGTAATTTTAATTAACTATAATTAAATTCTTATAACGTGTACAGGACAACGTCTGTCGGGTCTGCTAGTATATATATATATATATATATATATATATATATATATATATATATATATATATAAGTCAACTACTAGCTGTTCGATATAAGATATGTAGGCTTACCGTCACGTACATAATGTTTCAGTGTTTATTGATAGAAGATTAGAGAATGAGGCACTACTGCTCATATAAGGATTACGCTTATATTATTATTTATGTTTTAAAACGAATTATAAAAATAAATATATATATATATATATATATATATATACAGGGTGTATATTATGTCTGGAAACACCCAAATATATCCTTTAATAATTTAAATATAAATTTGAAACCTCTTTACAATCGTGATAGAGATTGGGCATCTACTTTTTGGAACAATATTTTGTTATGTCACACCAACGGGGGACGTCCTGCCGAGGGTATCGTGAATATTCTTAATGGAAGCCTATACCTTGTGATACATAATTTTAAAGGTAATAGCTTATTGAATTGAATGCTACAAACCGCATCTCAAAGGAATTATTCTATCAGAAAATAGAGCATTTTTAGTATTGAAAATTTACTGATGTTCAACAATGTAATTTTAACATGGTTCTTGCCACAAAATGTGTTACACTAATTTTTTAGCATTTTTTAAATGTTCAATTAAAATAAAATAAACAATTTATTTTTAAGCTGGTTTCATTAGTACAAATTTACCAGTTTTTATTACAATGAATAAAAACTTATGAGTCACCTTTCTCTGATTACTTATGAATCTGTACTTGGTGTTTTCCATGTCAGCAGGGAAGGTTTAAAGAGACAAAGGTCACTAACCTAATGAGAAACATTATTGTGTTATTAATCATCTGGTCTACAGGTTTCAGTTTGTTGAGCATGGAGCTTTCACTAGACAGGTCTAAGCTTGGGAATTACAAAATGGACAAAGGTCATATCATTCCTGTCGAGTTAATCAGTGTCTCTGAAGCATTGCTGTCAACAAGTTATCTAATTACAGTAGTTCAGTTTTTTATTTGGCATTTTAATGGAATTGTCTGAAAGAGAACGAATTTACTCTGTTGATTGATGCGAGGAGGATATGGCGATTCGTCAAAGATCTTATCGGGAAGTTTGTAATTTGTTTAATGACACTTTCCAGAAAGGAATCCCATAAGTGTTTTTTTCAACCAATATCAAAAACTATTGAGCGTTTTGAAATGACAGGGAGTGTACGTAATCGGCCAAAGTCGGGTCGGTAGGATACAATCTGCAACAGATGAAGAAACATGCACTAGATGTTTTGCAAACATTTATTGAAGACCCACATACATCGCTCAGAAAAGCTGCACAGCAACATGATATGCACCCTATGTCTGTGAGTAAGATTTTGAAAATTAATAAATACAAACCATTTAAAGTTCAATTTAGTCCAACAGTTAAGTGAGGATTGATTTACGACAGAAAGAGTTGAGTTTTGTGAACCTGTGATGCGCAAATGTGATGACAATAGAGATTTTTCTGACCAACATACTATTTTCTGATGAGGCAACTTTTTTCCTAAATTGGCAATGTTAACAGGCACAATTGCCGTTACTGGGCTAGTGAAAACCCACATTGGATTACTGAGTCCCATTCACACCAACCACAAGAAACTGAACGTATGGTGTGGAATTTTAGGTAACAAAATTTTTGGACCCTTTTTCATCAATGGAAATTTAAATGCCGAACTTTACTACAATATGCTCCAAAATGAAATAATCCCAGCTATTCAAATTGCATCAGGAGAATACTTTGATAATGTATGGTTTCAGCAAGGATGGTGGCTCCACCCCATTATGGGAGGCAGGTAAGAGAGTATTTAGATTTAAGGTTTCCTCATAAATGGATTGGCCGAAGAGGAGAAATCGAATGGCCTCCAAGATCTCCGGATTTGTCACCAATTCGATTATTTCCTTATGGGGTCATTTATAAATCCAATGTTTTATAGAAGAAAGCCTCATAATTTGGAAGACCTAAGAAACAGGATTATAGAGGAGATTGCTTTGATAAACTGAAGAAATGTTAGGCAAACTCTGTCGAATCCATTTTACACAAGATTGGCTCATTGTCAAACCGTTAGAAGGAAACACAGTTCGAACAATTGCTTTGGACACCAAATGCAGGTAAAACGTTTGTTGTAAGACTTTTCTAACAGCATACATTATTTTTTATTTGTAATAAGAAATCAATATAACATAAGTTATTTCCATAATTGTACTTGTAATAAAAAACTGGCAAATTTGTTGCTAATACTGTAGAACCAGCTTTAAAATGAAATTTTTGTTTTATTTAATTGAACATTTAAAAAAAATGCTAAAAAATTAGTGTAACACATTTTGTGGCAAGAACCATGTTAAAATTACATTTGTTGAACATCAGTAAATTTTCAATACTAAAAATGCTCTATTTTCTGAGTAGAATAATTCCCTTGAGATGCGGTTTGTGGCATTCAATTCAGTAAGCTATTACCTTTAAAATTATGTATCACAAGGTATAGGCTTCCATTAAGAATATTCACGATACCCTCGGCAGGACGTCCCCCGTTGGTGTGACATAACACAAAACATTGTTCCAAAAAGTAGATGCCCCAATCTCTATCACGATTGTAAGAGGTTTCAAATTTATATTTAAATTATTAAAGGATATATTTGGGGTGTTTCTAGACATAATATACACCCTGTATATATATATATATATCTGTGTGTGTGTGTGTGTGTGTGTGTGAGAGAGAGAGGAGAGAGGGAGGAGTGAGAGAGAGAGAGTGTGCTGTGTGTGTGAGAGAGTGTTGTGTGTGTGCGTGCGTGCTTGCGCTTGTAGAATAGTTTTCTCATGAAAGCAAAATAAACATAGTAAAGATTTTATAGAACATAAATATGTTTATATTTTGCAAATATATCTTATTAAAAATATAAATATTCCATCTAACATTTTTAGTTTTAAATTTAAAGACTATTGTAAAAAATCCATCTTAGTTTGTCTTTTGGCAGAGTCCTGTGTTTTATGTTTTGTCGATATAGAAGCAAGTCGAATAAACTTTGTAAATACATTCCTAAGAATAAACTTTACCCGATTAACATTGATGGAAGTTTATGTTTACACATTAAATAGGTACCGAACTACCAGAATAGATTATAGTAAATTACTTAGAAATCTACATTTAAAAACCATAAATATAACTTATCTGCACTAGTTATAATTATTAAAAGTAATGCTGCAATGTTTTTAATGCATTTAATACTGAAACCCGCTTTGTTATTATTAATAGATATAATAATAATATATAATTAATTATAGGCTCCCGTAATTAGCGATTTTGTAATTGAATGGTTTGATTGGAAAACTAACCACCAAAGGTCATTGTTTGATCAACTAAACCTCATGTATCTTTTGATAGGTTTAACGTTCGACAATCGGATCTGTCAATCACATGGTGCTTAAATGTTACACCGGGTTAAGCCTAGTCCTAATGTGACACTTGTAATTGAACGGTGGTCTATCGGCTTTGCAGAATATAATTGTGAGTTTTGTTACTGAAAAACATTTTATTACAAATAGGCGTTAACATAACAATGAAGAAACTGTTACATTTATAAAATACGCTCTTTTAAATGCTTATTAAAATATAAATACGCTTATTAATTATAACACAGTGGTGCCAAAATATTCTTTAAATGTATTATTTTTAATCATATATCACATAAATAATGTACAAATTTTTATTTTATAGATGGGGATGTTTTATCAACAGTCTTTAGGATTTAAAACTGTCCTGTTAAGTAGTTGTTCGTAGAATGAGAAGCAATAATTTAGTTTATATACTAGAAGAGAAAATAATACGAATTAAGTTTCATAAAGGCGGAAATGTAATTAGTTGAAAGTGACATTTTAAATAATAATACTAAATTAGATGACGTAAGAAAAACAATTGAATAAACATCTGTACATTCGAAGACCTTACATTAAAATGATTTTTATGCATGTTTCAAACAATTCATTTAAGTCTGTTATCTTTTAATAAAATCTGTTATTTAAAAATTTTTTAGAAGAGTAAATTGACAATGAAGTGATTTTTGTAGGCGGACTGGTCTACTACAATAGAAATCGTTTATAGTACAACTCAAGCCGTAGGCAGTTTACGCCACATTAGCAAGAAATGCTGACCACGAAGTCATTTCGCACACTACCGCTCTCCGACGCGTTCCCACATTTTACATTGTCTGTCGTTTCATATTACAGACCAGCAGATACGTATATCTATTCTTCATATCATGAAAGTGGATTTTATCTCATTCATACTTTGAGTCTCATTAATTTTATCAATTAAATTAGTTACTTTCCTCATACTTCATCCTCAATAGGTTCATTATTATTTCTATCACTGGTTAAAAACGTTACGCTTAACTAACACATTTCTATAGTTCTGATTATGTAAAAAAAAAATAATTTATAAATTCTGATTCTCCTATAATTGCTTTACCGCGAAACAGTTGGATAGGGTTAATCGACTTGTCAATTTAATTTTCAAATTAATAATAGTTTTGATCAAGAATTTGCACATGATTATTCATTATTTATAAAAAGATTTATACGTTGCAGATTTGATTGACATAAAATATAAACGGTTTTATGTTTTATTCCAAGGAGTAAGGGAATCTTATTTTTCGATATGGGACTACAGATTATATCTAGTGTAAAAACGTCGCGCATTAGTTTCTTAATACCAATCTCTATATTCCCCATGTGTCTATGTTTTAATATAAGGCAGCTAGCCATGTATATGAATCTGAAGCTTTAGTAGACTTTGCTCAGGACGTACAATAATAAAATTAAGGTTATTGAATGTGTCATATTTTTTTCTTCCCTATGGCTTCGTCTTTTTGTGTTGCTAATTGGATAGTAACAGTGTAATTCTACAGTAAAGATGCAGTATTCCATACAAAGATATGCAACACAGCTGAGATAATGCTTTTTAACAACAACAACGATCGAGTGGAAAGTTTTTAAATAAAATAGCTTTAAAGGTATTTAGAAGAAGCAACTCTGTATCTTAACCCAGGTTCCTTGGGTCTGATGTTATCACCCACTCGAACATTACGTTTTTGTGTCATGACAGTTGGGTTTTGTGACCTATGTATATATATTTTAGCTGTTCGATATAATATATGTAGGCTTACCGTCACGTACATAATGTTTCAGTGTTTTATTGATAGAAAATTAGAGAATGAGGGCACTGCAGATCATATAAAGTTTTCCGCGTGTGTGTGTGTGTGTGTGCGCGCGTGAGTGCGTGTCGTTTGCTTGTAGAATAGTTTGCTTATGAAAGCAAAATAAACAAATTCGTTTTTTGTGTTATTATCCTAATAACTTTATTAATTGCGAAAATATTAACACTATTGCACTGTAATTTTTCGTACATTTTGTTACGGTTCCTGGTATAACAATATAGGCCTACTTCGAAATTCCCTCTGAGCTAGGCTACACTGGTTTTTTCCTTAATTAAAAAAATATCCAATTTGTTCCTTAAAGTATCGAAAACATTAATAGAAGGGAGCCTTATGCTTATCTTATGCTTACCCCGCCTGTACTAAGACTTCAAAAAATCTTTTTCCTTACGCACTGAAGAAACCGTTAAAGAAAATTCCAAATTAATTCCTTAAAATGTTTTAACCTTGCTGTTCAAATTAACTATATTACCGTATCCGAATTCAAGGAATGATAAAACGAAAACTTCAATAAATAAAAAAATATTATAACCTGTTGTTATGGTTTGACAAGTACAATTAAAAAACAGTAAAACGAATTTAATTATATTAACAATGTTTTGATGATGTTTTATATAATCATACAGAATTATCTTTTGTTTACGAAGACATGGAATCAATGCAAAAAATTTTTTTGCCCAACCTTTCCTGGATGGACCCTACTATGTTCTATTTTACGGTGGTTCTAATTATCCAGGCTACCACAATTTGAAGATTCTCATAAACGTTAAATGAGCACCCGAACTTTCAATATTACACATGAAAACTCAGTAACTAACTGATTAAAAGTATGGGGAAAATTTTATCGGCACTTAACAATTCAATGTTATAATACCATAATATTTATAGTTTTCAAAGTCTTATTATAATAAAAAAAATTTTTTGAAACGTGTCCACGCACCATTTTTACAGCTGATTAGTTAACTATTACTATTTTTACCTGTCGTTTTTTTTGGTTTTATTGTTGTTTTTTCACGACTGTGTATCGTCAGTATAGTGTATAGTCGTCAATTTGATCACATTGCATATTGTAGCAAACAAACAAAATTTTTTAGTCTTTTTGATTTTTGGATGATTATATAACATTTTATTGTATTATTATCCATCTTTTTACGTCTATATACAAATGTTGTGCTTCTTCTTTCATTTCCAATTTGAATTAAAATAAAACTATTCCATCCCCAATACGTATTACCTAGAATAAAGCTCTGATTTACACAATCATATAATTAGTATTAGTCAGCTAATTCCACAACAATTCTCATTTAATATGAAATAAAATCTACTATGAGTTCATACAAAATTTAAATAAAAATAAATATACGTTTTGAATAATTTCAGAAGAATGGTTAGGTACACACCTAACTGTTTAATTTGTTATCCAACATCAGTTAATTTGAAATCTTGCAATTACACCTATATTATTAGTTTTATACGATAATCACGAACAAAACATATAAAACTTTTAATTTTAAGATTAACGTATTAATATTCTCATAACACTTTGAAGTACTTAAAAACCGCATTTTTATCAAAAATCGCCTAGAAGGGTAAAATGGTTATAAACATGTTATTTTTTTAACTTGAGGACTTGGTATAGTTATACTAATTACAATATTATGTTTGTAAACATATTTATTTTCAAAAATGTTTTCGTTTATACTAAAATGTTAAATGTCACTATCTTGAAACCTGAAGTCTTAGAGAAATATGTGTGGGCATACGTGTAACTTTAAACAGTTCATTAATATAATTAAGAGTCCATTTTTATTTATTAAAAAAACACTAAATAAAACTTTGTTCCACTAGTACAAGCAATTTTAACAGGATATACAAAGCGTTAGTACACAGAATGTTTTTATAATAATCCAATAAGTTTGCTTAATGTTATAAAAATAAATACTCAATTTCCCAAATATTAGCTACAATGATTAAACGGTAAAAAGTATAATAAAGTGAAGTAAGAATAAAATAAATTAATTAATCTTGTTTATAATACAGTAGACTAATTTTTGTTTTGTTTTGGGTGATTATTGGCAAACAGGTAATTTTAATGTTTGTAAAGAATTTCGTTATGCCACTATCTTAAAACTTTATATTTCGTTAACAAGCTGGAATTATAGTCTTTATACCCAGTTTAGGCAAACATTATGAACTATTAAGGACGTTGCAATGCTGAAATTGCAACTTGTTCATATAAATGTTAAAATAAAGCTTCTCAAATAAATGTTGAATCAGATATATTATTAATTACGTCTTGAAAATTGTAGCAATTACAGCCGACTACAACTTAGAAAAATAAATTACTGTGCATTTTTACGAATCGTGTTTAAAAAGCAATCGATTTATTTGGTTGTTAACCAGTCAATATGTTTTGATAAAAATATTTAACTTCATTTAAAAAAGATCATTTCAAAGCACATAGTGAACTAAATGTAACGATTTTAAACCAATCGCCTAAAAATAACATTTAACTATTGGTTTTATATTTCATAAAATATAACAAGTGAACAATAAAATTCTCCTTAGTAAACAGGTAAAGAATTAAATACATTTTTATGCTAAATTAGTTATAAAATATAAAATGCATAAAGGGGTTCTCCTTATTGTATTCACTATAAATCGTTTGTGAACAATTAATAAAAGAATCTACTGTTGTATGCTGTTACAAAATACAATTCTCAGTTTATTTATATTACCTTATTGTCTTTTATTAACTGTTATGCAATGTTTTACAAATTATAAGCTTAATACCTCTCCTTATTTTGTCTCAAACCCAAATAAATACCTTAACAGAAACTGTATATTTCTAGTCGTTTGTACATTCCTGCTGCAACGTAAAACGCACGATAAGGTTGTTGTATTGGAGTGCAGTACTATTTTTGTCACAGAACATGAACAGAAAATAAAACGTATTTTATCAGGAGAAAAAAAGTAACTTTATATAGTTAATATAAAAGGGGACTTTTTCAACACTGTAATGTCGAATAATGTGTAATTTAATAAGGTCGGTAAAAGCAAAGTCAAGTCGGTTTCGTACAAAAAAGTTTGAGACTCAACTAAAAAACAAGCCATGAGGCTGTAGAAAAATATAAGAATGCCTGCAGTCTTTAAATTTGTCTTATTACGTATAATTCCTCCTGGTTAAAAAAAATAGCGTGCATATAAATACAATCTAGTATGGCTTGTCCTGTAATAATAATATTCTTCATTATTATATTGCCACTTATACAAATTTAATAAATGTAAACAAGTCATTTGACAAGTATTTGGTCTTCCAGTCATATGTTAGTTTGGTTACTTAAACGCATATGTGACAGATACGGCAAAATACAATATAATTGAATCGTAAAAAGTGAGGGCTCTGTGGTGTAATGGTAGCACATTCTCCCGGCAAGTGAGAGATCCCGGTTCGAGTCCCTGCGGAGCAAGTACTTTTTGCGATTTAATGTTTATTTAAATTAAATTAGGCTATTGCCACTTGTACAAATTTTTAAATATGTATGTATTTTTTATGTGTGTGTAACAATACAGTTATAAACTGTAGTCCTTAGATACACAATATATGGAAAACATAAAAAAGTCTTTAATCATTTAGTATTACAATAGTTATATTCCCATAATATTAAAAATTCCCATTATTTAATTATACTAAGAACGACTAAAATTAAGAAAAGTTAGTGTACCGATGACGAGACCTAATCATGTTAAGAATTAACTTTCATTTTGTGAAATAGAGCACATAAATATAGTGCAGATAAACTTATATTTTTTATTAATTTATTCATAATTATTTTAATAGATAAAACTTAAAGAAACAAGTTTCTTCAAATATATTAATTAGCGCCACCCAATAGTTTGGAAAAACTTCGTCCGTTATGACACTTTTTATATATAATTATAGTTCCTCTGCAATACTGTAATAATAAAACGATACTACAATTGGCTAAGAATACTATAGTTACGAATATAATATATTTTTTGCTTGTATCTCTGTAGATTTTTTCAAATTTTAACCATATTCTCTTTCCCATATTATTTAATAATTAAAATGCCTATAGACTATTCTGTTATAATAAAACTTGAAATTGTATCTTAGTAAGTCAATTAGCATTTATATATTTATCATAGAAGGCATAAAATACTGGAAGCTCACTAAAAGAACAAGAAGACGACTAAATATAATTCTTGTTAATTCAAAAGTTTTGGTATACATACAGTCGTTATCTCATCATGGTTGTTATAACAACTTTAAATTAAAACAATTTGTGTCGGGAACGACAGAAATAGACATTTGACGAGTGCTGTGACATGTTTAGTGACCATTGAGTGCCTGACTGTGTCACGTAGTGACTGTGATTTGTAGTTGACTAGCCAGCAACCAAAACCGGAGCAATAATTTGTGTAATGTACTCAATGACAAATATGGAATGTATTACAGTGTAAACATAATAACTCTTATTGAAGTTTCCTGAGTGATGCATTACAATAGTTCCTTTTAGTAGGAAATTCTAACCACAGAAGCTGTTAAACTACTAACTCTATACGACGAGTGTTTATATACTCAACTTTAATAAATATTAATTCACTTATATTACCTAATACTAATTTTGTACACCCGACAAACTTTAGATTTATAAGAAATTATATTACTGCATAGTCCATCTGGAATAGATAGTTTTTGTACTTTTTTGAACTTAGATGGTTTTAACTTTCTAAGTAACAATTTGCATTACATTATCGATTAAATAAAAAGGCTGAAGCTCTAACATACACTACCTCTTTATATGAACGGACTAACATAGGACAAAATCATAAAATACGGAATAACACTCGTTTAATACAATATTTTTTTAATGTAAAATAAATGGTGATTTTACTTAAGGTATTGTTTTCCAATTTTACCGGCTGTTAACCAATTTTTTAGATTTTTTTAAATGTTTTTAATATATTTCACTGAGTGTATTTGGTAATTAAAGTATATTTACGCAATTTTTCAAAGATGACTTTTTCCTTAGTTTTACACGCTGATATTTAATATTTAAATAGGAGATGTGTGTTCTGGTACATTGCTAACCTAGGGAAACTATACTCTCTAATCATTTAATGAATCATTTAATGAAATAATTTAGTTTGTGTAACCACATAAATCACAAACAATCATACAAGTGATTAGATCTGGTTTCATTTCCATGCCCTACATCTCATATTGCATGTATCTGCTACCAGGGGAATAACATTTTCAAATATAAGGTTGAACAGTTTCCTCAAATAAGAGGATTACTATTAAATAAAGAATCCATTCCGGCTCGTGTAGCACGTCATGTGTTATAAATGCATAATATAAATAACAATCATACATTAAAAAAATAAATATATGATTCGAATTATTGAAACTCGTAAAGCAATAAATATTGATACAAAAAAAAACTCTTCCTTATAATTTTATAAGTAGTAAATATCCTTAATTTTAGACATTTATTATTTTACTCTAGGCATTACTGTATATTAATTATACAAATGTATATAACGCATTAGTTTTTGTATATGGATACACAGAGTAATTATTTTTAAATATATTTTTAGGAAATTTTCAATAATATTAAATAAAATACTGATCTTAATATAGAGGTCGTTTATTTCATTGTGTCATGAAAAGAAACAGAAGGTATAGTACAATCAGATGTATACTTTTTGAAATAGGGACTTGAACGTGGATTAATTTTTGAAATGCAATGGAATGGTCGTTTGGGTCACCATAATAATTAGTACAATATATACAATAAATTACGGCGTAAAATAATTGAGTAACTTTTGTATGCAAATTTGGCATTTGGCATGGACCTTGACTTTCCGTAGGATTTATTGGAGGAATATGCGATCTCAAGGATATAAATTTTGAAAAGCAGATTTATAAGTGCACTAATATTATATATTCATTTGGCATGTATTGACGCGTAAATGCTCAAATAGAAACATGAAGTATATTAATTTGTTTGCTCTACGATCCTTTAATATTTCGTGATTTGCACTTTTTATAAAAGATTAACAAAGTATAGTAACATAATATAAAAGTAGTAAGAAAAATAACATATATTAAATAAATAGTTAAATTAAATTAACTAAAACAAGAGCTAGTTTTGAGTACTTCTTTAAAAAGATACAGAAATTTAAGGACATGTTATAGAAAGCTGATAGAAATACGTAACCAAAAAGACAGAAATAGTGATGAAACATTTAAGAAAATAAATAAAAGTTGTAGACAACATGTTTTTACATAATAAATTAATCTTATAAAATTATCTTTTGTTCAGTCCAAAGGGTTCAAAAATTTAGATTTTATAATAAATGATGAGCTTATGTTAAAACATTCTCAATAAATAAAAGGTTCTATATTCGTGTCCTTTTAAATCCCTTTTAGTGGATAAAATTGTATTCCTTCACATTTCTAATAACAAATAAGACCACACTAAAATTTTCGGACGAATTTAGTTTTAATCTCCAAGTTTTTTACTTTGCCTTTCTGTTGTTAAATTGAAAGGTAAAAATAAAGAGAAGTTTTTTCCAAAATAATACCAAAAATTTAGTGAATAGTTTTGAACACGATTGATGACTTGTTTCTATAAAAAGTCTAAAATTTTATATTTTTGAAAATAGTACTCATTTAAATGTAAATAGTTAGGTTCTTATACACAATTTTCATATGTGATTATAAGTACTAGGTTTGTCGGTCGTTTGAATTATGAATAATATAGTTTTCAACATAAATATTTACAAATAAGAATTGCAATTTCATATTTTCGGTTCATAAATAAAGTTCAGAAAATAGATAGTGTACTGAACTAATTTTATTGGTCGTAGAACTATTAAAAGAATTATGTTATATTTGTATTTAACATAACTGACTCTCCTGTCAAAGTGTATCCCTAGGGCCTTATGTAGCTAAACAAGAACTCATTCAAAGTTTGGCGTGCAACTCTGTAAATTGGCTTTAGTAGTCGATCCCTAGTTAGACATATATAAAAAACTACTCAGGTATCAGGATATAATTAGTTTGCTTAAATATTTAGGTATTTAGTTTATTATGTTGAAGTTTTTTTTTCCAAAAAAAATACGATTATAATTGGAATGAATATTATATGACTAAAAACCTAATTCATCCTGAATTAAAGAACCAATATAGTTTCACGCAATAAAAATAATATAGTATTGACTCCAAACTCCAGTATATGCTGAGATAAGTTTGCACATGAACTCTATTCTAAATATCATATGTGATACTGGAAGAATTATTTTAACAGATGAATTTATATTTAAGTTTCCAAGACTCAGGTAAATATTACCAAAGTAAGAAAGGTTACAGCGTATTATTTAAAGCGAGTCCATTTAAAATATAGGTTGTTAATTTAAAATAGTCTAATAAATAAGTACTTTTATCAGTGGCAAAAATCTCCTGACACATGCATTTTTACCTTATTACTTCAAGAACCGTTCAATGGGTATTTTACGAAACATTTCTGAAAGAAATCTTATTTTCAGGGTTTTTATAAAACATGTTCAAATATTTTTCTGTAGCAAATTCTATAAGTATATTTGCAATAATAACGTCCAAAAAATTCGTTCACGAATATAATGAGCAAACAATAAATAATATCTCAATCTAATGTTGGTTAATATAGGAGAACGCAAAAAGTCTTCCAGACATTTTAGTATTTTTATATAAGCAATCTAAACATTTAATAACATAAGTTATTTTATACTTACATTAGTTTATTTATAAGTTATCAAAATAACTTATGTTATTAATTGAATATTTTAAAATATGAGTCTATGGCACAACACATTTGGTATTGATCTGTTTTCCTGAATATTTCTCCAGATACTACCTTGTGTACAAACAGAATAAAAGCTATTTAAATTTTGTGTCCTTCATTTGCCAATGTTTTATATTCACATGTATCACCAATCACTAACATACTATGTATTGTTTTATTTTGGAAGTGTTGTGATATATTTAAAATATTTTGATCATGTACTTTAATATTTATATGCTTAAAAGAAACACAATTACCAACAGGTCCATTTATTGATATTAAAGCAAATTTCGTGTGACATTTAAAATCCGTAAGGACATTTAAATCCTGAAATTTAAAGTAGCTTTGAGATCCGTTTAATCGAAAGAAGTTTGAGCTTATTAGTAGTTTTATATGCAAAACGAGTTTTTATATTTTAAATTTCAGTTACGCAATTATTTACACACAATTTATTCTAATAAAAGCGTATTTAGCTACTTGTTAGCAAATACGTAACACAAGCAACTAGAAAACCATAATTTATGTCTGTATGTTCTCACGATTTCTCGAGAAAACATTTATTTTCGGAAACAAATTCATTCAATAATCTGCACTCCTAAATAAGTAACTCAGAAGTGTAGGTCTGGAGGCAGTAGTATAATTTTAAGGTTAAACTATTACCACTGTAGATATTAAACCTTAAAAATATTGTAATTTTAGAACATTAATTAAACAATTTCACGTAACGCAATCTGTAGAAACTTAAATGCCATTGAGTAATATATACGTTGTTTATTTTTATATTAATGTTTAGTTAAACTTCACTTATCATCACAAAAGCGTTTGAAATCTTACACAGTCTTAGATTTGAATCCTGGATTTGGGTGCTGAAGAGTAGGATTGTCTAAGATCGAATCACTCAGAGAGCATTTCAATATGAATTGATGGGAATAAGCCAAAAATATAGCTTGAGATACTAAGAAACTTGCTTTTCTCACGTTTGTATTTCTATAAGGTATCATAAATACAAATAGACTGAGAGACTTGACATTGTTCTTGAAGCATAGTTTCTATTAAGCCAACAATAAGTTACCTATAGACATGATCATGTATGTCACTCTATAAATTTTTTTAGAGAATATGTATCTGTTGTTTTTATGGGTAATAAAACCTCCCCGTTTACCCAAGCTTTATATTTGCAATTTTGAAATTGGCCACAGCGATACCTGTAAAGTATTTTAACAAAGCATTTCAATTTAATAAATTATATTTATTTACGAAACACAGTACACTGAAAGATAATTGGAGTAGACAAATAAATATACCGTTTGCTAACTCACAGATTGCTGTTAATGAATTGACGATTTTCGAGATCTCACAATAAATAAAAACATAATATTTTACGTTTTATAAAATATATATACGTCTTGCTTCAGAGCGGGAAGAACTATTTTTGTTTATTACTACAAGTAAATCCTAAGATGTAAGCAACTTCAAGCAATAAATCTGCCTATATATCTTCCTTACTTTCACAGCATCTTTACTTGTTTAAGCAACTATTTCAATAACATAAAAATGTTTGTAGTTGTACTAGATATGATGTGTTACATCGCCGTATGTTATATTTTACTGTTTATAAAGTAATTATTACTTCTTATTTGGAACAAACCAGAGAAAACACTGACACAAATGCAGAGCAACAAAACAAACAAGCGAAGACAAACAGTGAAATACAGTTTACCAGACAGACAAAAATTGTCTAAGTGATAACGTGGCAATATTAATGCTTTTATAGGTAATTTTAAACAATGTCTGTCCACCATTAACCTCTCAGCTGGAATATGGATTGTATTCTGTTGTGTCGGTTATGTATTGTAGTAAGCTTATCGTACGATATCATTCATTAAGGCTAAATCATCAAAATTAGATATCAACGTTACGACGTACTCTAATTTGCTTACGTAGGCTGCAATATATGTCTCTAGTAAAATTTAAATGCTATGGATGGTTGTGTTAAGAGAGTGAGCACTGTGGTTTATTTCATGGTTCCAAGGTGTTTCAGATCATGAAAACTACTCTTATTGACGAATGTTAAATCTAAATCTAACTAATTGTTGTACTACGTGGTAGTTAAGTAATTTAATAGTTTCACACATTATTCCTACATTAAAATCTAAATTATAAGTATCAACCAGGTTTAATCTTAGAAGGTTCGTGTGCAGTCTAGTACAACTTACAATGGATACACTATCAACTTGTGTCTTCACTTTTATTCATGTAATGGACGCGATGGAGTGATCTATTTACAAGCAAATGTCAACATATATCAATAAATTGTAAACTAGATCTAAATAGTATAGTTTTATGTACACGGTGTTTATTTATGTAGTGAGAACTCTTTATTTGTTGGAAGCGTAAACGTTAAGAAATTGATTATGTCCGCTTTGAACAGAAGACGTTGCAACAGATTATACGCTGAGTTCAACTGGCTGAATCACTCTACCTACCCTCTTGGAAGTTTAAAAGGTGGGATTTTGAAAAGATGAGCTTCAATCATTCACCCTCACCATTCCTGAAGTTTCTGCCGTTGTGGAAAGTTCAAAATGGCTTATTAAGTCTATTTGAATCAGATGCTTCTTCAGTTATGTTGTAACTGTTTGCTAGTTATACATCACGACCTGTTATATACTAGTAACTGAAAAAGCATTAACATTTTTATGTGTTTTAATCTATTATTATTATATTTAATGGTGATACTACAACATATACTTTTCAATCTAAAAAGATTTTCATGCAGTTTGTGACATTTAAAATCATGATAAATATTGAAGAGTCAAATATCAAATCTTTTGTGAGACAAACAACAAAGCGTTCTCTCCCTCGGGCTGGTTGTAATGCAAACTAAGGTCAACAACTGTTCTTTGATGTTACGTGCTTTATACCACGATGTCACTCTAGACCTTCGTCAGAATATAAATTCATAAAAGGACGAACGATCATTAGGCCCGAAACACAAATAATAATGTTGTTTTAAAAAAATAAATTAGCTATAAAGCTCGTTACTTATATAACTAAATGTATTGTAATGTGTCTAAGAAAAACGCTACTTAAAAATCTTTGTTTTATATAGTAACTTTAGTAAGAACATAATGTTTACGAATTTAAAATAATAACTACTTGCTTAAAGTCAACACATTATATTTAAAACAAAATTAATTGTCACCTATAATTAGTATTTCAGAACAAGGTTACTTTCAATACTGTCAATAACACCTTAAACATTAAGTGACTTTTCATTACCATATATCACAATGACATTGCGTCTGCTACACTCGATTGAGTTCTCAGTCTCAAAAATGGGTGTCTACTGAAAATTTAAAAAACAAATGATCTACAACTATTTTTTTTTATTATCTTGTAAATAGAGGGAAAACAGAAACATTTTGAAAGTTATGTTATGGATATAAAATACTAAACTTATAATAGTATTAGGCAAAGGCGGTGAAAAATTATTGATTTATATCTACTGTCCAATTTATGGACAGTAGACATAAAGGACAGTAGACATAAATTACTGTCCAATTTATGTCTACTGCTACTTATCTTTAGTTACTCTTCTCTTTCAATACTGTCAATAACACCTTAAACATTAAGTGACTTTTCATTACCATATATCACAATGACATTGCGTCTGCTAGACTCGATTGAGTTCCCAGTCTCAAAAATGAGTGTCTACTGAAAATTTAAAAACAAATGCTCTACAACTATTTCTTATTATCTTGTAAATAGAGGGAAAACAGAAACATTTTGAAAGTTATGTTATGGATATAAAATACTAAACTTATAAACGTATTAGGCAAAGGCGGTGAAAAATTATTGATTTAGATATAGAAATTATTTTAAAATAATACATAGTGTAATAAATAAAATAAAATTGAAGAAACGACTAAGGGGCCTCAAACATCAATCTTTAAATAAACTGTAGGATTTCAATAAACACTAGTCTTTAGTCAATAATTTCTCAAATATTTTACTTTCCAAATTAAAAGCTTATCCCTTTCTCTCTCTCACAATAAGCTCTGCCCAGCTCACTTCTTCTTAGTGAGCTCTCTATTTATTGCGTAAAGTTTATTTTCGATGTGTTTTAATGTGTTGCTGTTTCAGAGTCTCTCCTTAATTTTTTTTAGTTGTTAAGCCGTACAGAATAGACCTTGTTAGAAGCCCTGCGTAAGTTATATATTCCGTCCGACCTGTGAGCCTAGCCTAAAATAAGAGCGACGCCGGTGAGTTGGCATCAGTGTAACCCTTTTCTATATATTCTTCTGAATAACTTGTATTCTTTAGCCCTCCAAATGCCACATACCCACACCCTTAGTGCCACAGCTTTTTTTGGCGCTTTTACAGTTATCTTTTAAAAAACCCATATAAAATACAATTTTGTAATTAAATTATTTATGTTATATATATATATCAATGTATTCATACTAAAAAAAGGAATAAAAGAAGTATAACAGTATGGTAATTGCCCTCTGCCTGTTTAGGTATGTAGTCCTCCGAAGTAAAAAATTTTTAAAATGTTGTACTTTCTTAACATCTACTACTCAACATTTCACTATGCACACAAAAACACAGTTTCAAAATAATCATATTATTCCAAATTTAATAAGTTTTTTAAATATATACACTTTGTTTATATTTAAACTAAAAACAAACTATAAAATTGAAAATATCACAAGTATAAACACAAATTTTTCCCCATGTTTACTCTGAGTCAATGCTTTGTGATGCCTTTCTTTTTCTTACAGGCCTAAGGGGTCTCCAGAAATGTTCTAATAAGTGAAGACATTCCTTGTGCACACCTGTATTACAGCCAGGGCACCACACTCTGCTTCGGTCTTTTTTTTGCTATAGCAAACTGTGGACCGGCGTAATTTGAACCTAGCTTGAAAGTTCATTAGGGTCCGGTTCGTATCTTTACCACTGCCACTTGAAAAAATCAAGAAGTGAAATGTCTGAAGGTATATCAAGAGCTTCAATGTCACTTGCATCGTTTTTACTAGGTATATATTCATCTAAAACATCCCGAATATTACTAGAATGTCCCAAAGTATCGCGATCCATCTTTGTAAAATCACGCAACACACACCGCAGTCAGTTGTCAGCGGTACGCAGTTGTAACGTATCGTCAAAACAAAGTATGACGTACTGCCTCCACAATTATGCATTGTAGCGATTATATGTACTATAACAAATCTTCGTGTTTCAAATTATACCAAATTTGAATATTTTGCTGTAATTTTATTACGAATATAACACAAAGAACTGTTGTATAGTCGTGGGCGCGACTTTGGCCGTCATAATAGGCATTAATTAGTCGCGGCCGCAACAAAAAGCGCTCGGGAGGTTAGTAAATTCAACATTACTTTATTGTTGTCTCGTTAGTTTCCCAAGTATTCATTGGTTCTCCGGGCCAGATTTGTGTATTTTCGTTTTTACAAATTGCAACTCCATTTGGAAAATTAGTTAACGTTTACATGTAAAGAATTGAGTCTTCTGTTTATTTTATGCCCTCTAAAACGCGAAAGGTCACGCCGATCGATCGACACGAATACTTCTGAAGAATTTTTATTTTAAGTACAAATTTAAAATCAATACTACTCGTAAGTAACTTGTTTTATAGAAATGCTACTCTCCAAAATTTTAATCTAAATTTGAAATTGTCAGAAAACTAACTTGAAGCTTCATTGTGAAATAAAGTTTCCAACTAATTCTGGCTTTTTATCTATTGCAGTGATGGTTTATTGTGAATTAAATGTAACGATTTTGTCTTTTGTAGCATTTTCTGGATACTGAAATTTAATTGAATTGTACCGATTGTATTAAAAAATAATTCTGAGGTAACTGGATTACCGGTGGAAGGAGTAGGTCCAGAAGAATGAACATTGACTGGACTCCAGTTAAAAGTTCACTTACCCACAGGTTCGATGACGATTAGCGAAAGATTTACTCTAAGAACTTTCAACTCTACTCGTTTACAATCACTTCTGATAAACTGAGACGGAGATACGGCACGTCTACCTCACCCCACCACTCAATTTCGTAATCAAACACTGCCATTTGCGATGCGCGCCTCGCTGATAGCAGCCTCTTTTGTACAGTCTAGTCCTTATCATTCTTCTGGGCCTAATAAGAATAATAATACAATCGGTAGAGAATATTAATATGGATTACCGAAAATTGATATGTTTAACGTCATGAACTAATTTACAACGACAAAATTCGTTACTAGACGAATTATTTCTATTATTTTCTACGTGTTTATTAAAAAAGGTTATAAGATTAAATACGCTGAAATATCTATCCTCTCAATCATTTATTTTGTTCCTTAACTAATATTAAATAATTTAATGCTTTGTAATAACTAAAAACCATTAATATTGAACCTCTTTATTTCTTTATTAACATTTGATAAAGTACAAATAGAAACACATTTATGTCAGCTGCATTTCTATCTATAATTTTTAGTAGTCAATAAAAAAGTGTATTCTATTTTGGTTTAATATAATTACACCTTGTAACAAGGTCATAGTGATTAAAAGTCTAAGTTTCAATCGCTTATTACAGGCTAACTATCCCATATACTTGTAACAGTTAACTGTTATTGCTAATAAAGCCTAATACTAAGGCTAGTTAATTTATTGTTGTTTTTTAAAACTTTTACTTTAAATTGTTCATACAATTGGTCGTAATATCAAAAGCTACAATGAATAAATCTCGAAAATACTTAGTAGACTTCAAAACTATTTTTGTACGTCTCCTGGAATCCGATGAAAACGCGGACAGTACAGGACGTCGATCCTTAGACAACCTTTCTAAAATTCCAAATATCTAGTGTAACTGATATAACAAATAGCTATGTCTCCCTCTGTACAAATTCACAACCTGCCTGTCATTTTCTCTTCTTCTAATGTCAAGCTTTTTACGTAAGCTCTGAAACATTTTGATGAATTCCCACTACAGTGGGGTTCGTTTATTAAATTGTTTGACTCCTGCATCTGTCGGAAATCTAGTTACCTAATGTAAATAACTTTTATTATTTTTTAGCACTTTCAGACGAGCCTCCTCATTAATTGAGATTTTTAAATTTCACCTCCCCTTTTCTACTTTCCCCTTGTCAGATAAATCTGCCAAACCAATGTGCGCTTTTTCCAACTCGTTTTAGGAACACAATAAAGGTCTTAAATCACTGCAGTGTGATTTTACTGTAAATAACCCTCGCTCCGTAACCGCCATTACATTACTAAAGATATGACTGTGATTGCTACTCACACTCCGAGGACCTCTGGCAAGACAGAATTCTCTGGAAGGTCCCACTGCTGTGTTGGTAATCAAGCCTCTCACCGTGCTTGCACCATTTCTGCTTGTGCGAAACCTACTCCTCACGAAATTCAGAGGATGTTGAATGCCCATAACCACAGTGTTTCTTGACTGGGTACAAACGTTATCCCTCAATGCAACTGTAAGTTTTTCTTGCATATTTTATGAAAAACATCACATGTTATTTCAATTTATAAAAAATTACCCTTAATATCAAAAGTGACCCTCTCAGGCATTAAGGTCTACTACTGCACTGACATTGCCGAAGTATCCATATCTTGGTGCCTCTGAACGCGGAAAATGATATGTGCTTGTAGTTTTAATAATAAGAATCATCATATCTTTTTATGCAATAAATCTAAAAAAATATGTCAAACAAACTTGCCTTTTACGGATGAAACTATTGTGAAATTGGTATTGTTGAATAAAAAAGGCACTTGCTTTCATTCCGGTTGGTTTAAATCTTAGTTAAAAATTACATCTTTGCAGCAGCGCTCAGATATTCAGATTCAAACCTCTTATATTTTTTTAACTAGAATCATTTTCTTTTACCTGATGAAATTCCAACTCAATGTACTTCTTTTAAGGAAAATTAGCTGTTTTCCAAAGCGCTTAGCTTTCTGAACAAAAAGTCCTGGACGTTACTCAAGGCGTCTTATGCTATTATGCTATTAGCATATTATGCTAATAAGCTTTTCTTTACAAATTTTGGATGTAATGTCATTCCAGTAGTTATTAGGCAGACTAGGGTAGCTGTAGATTATTAAACTCTTTTTTAATTAATCGAAATGTTTTCTATAAAAGATCGTAATTACTTATGTAGTTCTTTTTTCACGTCACCTTTTATCTTCTATGATTCTACCTTGTCACTCATTTCCTATCACAATTTTTTATGCGTAGAATCATCTGTTTAATAAACTCAGATTGCATTTTTATAGTTTATTTAGCATTTTGCTTAAAAGAACTTCTGATTGGGTTTATGTTTGTGTTTGGAACTCTCCTGATTGATCATAAAAAGATTTAGGTAGGCCTTCAATTTGTGTTTTAACAGCATTTGCGTGAGTACATCCAGTATTCCTGTAATTTTCTACGTCGAATACTATAAAGAATTTATTAAGGAATTTATCTGATCGCTTGCCATATTGTAAAGATCCAGTTTCAATCTCTCAATCATTTCCGTTTTCGACCTCTAATAGGTAAGTTTGGAGTGATTGTTATGGTAATTTCTTCAATGTAGATATTTACCGACATTTTTTTGCTTTTTAACATTAAAAAATTACTTTTTCGCTCAAAGCAACAAAAAGAATAATGTGATATGTTATTAAAAAAAGCTCTGCAAATCAATTAATTTTATTCAAAGAGAGAATGAAAACAAGTCAGTAATAATTTCCTTGTTAAGTTTTGTTTCTGGTGATTGAACTGTTACATTCAAATATTTACCACACTTCTTAAACCAAATATTTTCCTGTTTAGCGTTGAAAATAATTCCAGTACTGCCCGGATTGCCAAAGACTTCAAGGAATTAGAATAACTATTGGTGACGACATTTTATTCATATAACTTCAAAACCGATGTTAATCGCAAGAACTGCCAACATACGCTCAGCTGTTCAACAATAATCAGCTGTTTATATATCTATCTCAATTCTACCAACACACGTTCAGCTGTTAAACAATGCTCAATAGTGTATTCATCTATCTCGATTCGTACTAGTAAAGGGGTTAATGAATGACACATTAATCACTAAGTTTGGGATGTTATCCTTGTAGTAACGTACTTACACCAATATAATAGTTTCAAAATATTTCATAGTAAAGAGGATGAAACAAGCTTTTGGTAGCTTCAAAAGGTATAGTGCACTGTTAAACATTTTATATTTGTCTTAAAAATAATTATAAATATCTTAAATATAACACTTAAACACGATTGGCTTTAACGGTTTCTTAAAAGGCAAACATTTCACATTATTTAGACAGTATATTGCTGGTTAATACCCCAATATCTCAGTTAATGCCCCCTTAAACTGTTATTTCGTGCCATAAAAGGGACAGAAGACATATTTATAAAGTTTGTAAATAATGTAATTATGTTATTTTTTATTTTTCCAAGCATCAAGTGATAACACAATTTTAACATAACGGCATGTTTATGGAAACTGAAAAGTTATTTCTTAAAAAAAATTATTCCAATTAATGATTTCTTAGACATTGGAGTTTTATCTATAGTAGTTATTTATTTAGTTAGTATTGTGAGTTATTACTGAAAAGGGAAACCTAATTTATGTTCATCCAAATCAATAAAACATAAGTAGTTATAACTGGAACATTTCTTTGTAAGTACCTTACCCAAAGGTTACCAAGCAAATTTTCAATAATAATTTTTTTCGGTAATATATTTTGTTAGGAAAAGGTTTACTTAAAAAAAAATTAATATTAACAAAAATAAACATTATCATATTTTCTGCTGATTTAAAACAAAGTTTAATTTTCAAACTATTATTTAGAAATTTAACATTTTATAGCTTTGATACATTTTTCTTATAGGAAACAACCGATTTAAAGAAACACGCAGTTTTTAGTAATAGCCGTCACAAAAGAAGCACACAGATATTCGGAAAAAAATTTTTATGGGTGTTGATAAATGCTTATATGAGATTCAGTTTTACTACGGATGTTAATACAAATGAGCTTAAAAAGGAAACAGAAGCTGGAATCTACAGTTTTAGGGATTGCAACTGTTATCTCCAGATTAACTCTTGCGCACTACTCACTATTAAGATCCCTCATTCACATAATATGTTTTTGTTAATCCAAATCAATTTATTTTATATTGATCTTTAAATGTCCCCTTCTAGTTTTCCGCAACCTCTCCAATCTCCCGTGTAATATCAGTGGCAGACCTAAATCCTTTCAATGACTTTGAAGTCACATTATACTGTCAGTAATGTTTCATATTTAAAAGAGGTATTAAAATAATATAGTTTCTGTTATTTCACACAAGGATTGATTCATATAGATTATGCCTCATTGCATGCCAACATGCGCAGGATATACACTAATTTTCCTGTTTTCATACCATGATTAAACGTACACTTACTGTTTATTGTAATCCATACATATTAGCACAGATTGACTGTTTGAATTACATGCATTACCACTGTCCAGGATGAACAGTAGAGCCAAGTAATAAACCATTTATAACATACTAATTAATATTTAATCAATTGCAACAGGTATTAGTATTTCACGAGATGAACTTAAAATAAGTTATAACTATTGATTCGTGATATTTTAACACGTAATAAAACCTTTTAATAACCTTGGAATTTGCATAATTATAATTATTTGGTTTATTGTTAAGTAATCTATTCCCATACATGCAACTTCATTTATAGTGCTCGGGTTGTAGATTTTTATTATTTAAACAACAATAAGAATGCGCGACACGTAGTGTGATGTATACCTTCATAGTATAATATGAAACATAAAATATAATAATTAAATAATATGATGATATCTACGTTAATTATAAACAATATAGAATTACGCCACTCAATTGTCACTGTATAGGTTCTGCTAAGGTTATAAGCAAGTTTTTTAGTGTAAAGTTTAAATTATTCTGGTGGTTAGGGTACGTGTGTTACAATGGGTTATGTATTAATACATCAGAAAGCCACCTACGCAATAGCACTGCGATTTAAGTAAATTGTTATCTTAAAATAATTAGATAAAAAATAAAACAAAAATGCCTTTATTTGTAATCGTTCCTCAGTTATAAACTCATTTTTCGTACAACTCAAAACTTATTTTAATGTATAACTGCTTCATTCTTGCTTTTCATTCTTGAAAACCAGTGGAAAGGAATTTCATACAATCAGGGAGGTCATTAAACAATATCGGCCCAAAATAGGAAAATCTATTTCAGGCTAACTCAAGCACCACTTTATGGAAGTGCCTCCGATCGCGGCTGAGAAGCTGCGAGATCTCATCCCGAAAGTAGTATCTCACTCAGGTACTGGGGTTCCTTGATTAGGAGGTCTATGTGAATCTGTCACCCACGCAGGTTACCAGTATCACTACACTGTGACTCATCATCATTCCATTTTGAAGAGAACAAAAAATACGTGTTTTAGAGTTTTTTTGATTCTATGATCGTCGGGCATCGTGGTACTGTTATCATAGGTAGGGTAACCATAATAAAATGTGATAGTATTAAAGACTGCTTGAGATAGAGTTGTGTAGGCTCAGGCAACAAACTAACCTCTAAACCGATACAAAACTCTTAGCCTGCCATTGGCGCGCTGGATATTGTAAGAATCGTGGTCTGCAAAAAGAGTTCACTGTCTCCACGAGTACTGACCTTATTACAAATTAATACTCTCTCACCGCTAAGAGAGACCTCTGCACCACTCTCACTTAGGTTTTGTATGTAGTTTTGTGGTGCTATATGTAACACATGACACTTTCCTGTGTTTAGTGTAAGTGTATCCCTATCTACTCGTACTATCAAAGAGAAGTTGATATCGCACCCTCAACCTTCGTGATTGCGTTCTGTCTGCTAAGTACGAGTATACCGATTAAATTGCTTCCTCTCCAAAGCTATAATGAATCATTTCTGTAACTTCCAGTTTATGGAATAAAAACGCCTGCGAGTGTTACATAAGTATCTAGAAGTACGAGGATGCTCCTCGTCTTCACCTTTGTCTTTGCTCAAGTCATTAAACAGGTTTACCAAGGCAGTAGATGTACTGCGATTTTCTCTTAATCTAGACTGTGTTTTTGGGAATATATTCTTTAATTTCATAAATTCACTGATTTGGAAACAAAAATTTTCAAACTTTTTTTTAAATAAATGGAAATAATTACATTTATTAGCTCTTGGACTACTTACGGAGCATTTGTCTTCGGAAACGGATGTAAAATACACTTTTACAGCGTTTTTTCTTAATATACTATTAGCTGAATCGAGCTTATTACTGGAACTATGCTAGCGACTGATTTATCATCGTAGTAGAGATTTTTTCAATCTATATTACGCAAGATTCATTTAACTGAGGGCAGATTTAACCTCCGTCTCATTCACTGGCCTAAAGTTAAAAATTCTTACAGACAATTTATATTATAATGGTTAATAGCATTATCGTTTCCCTTACAGATACCTCCCACCGTATATAAATACGCATTAATTTTCTCTACTTCTAGATATTGTGAGATGTTTCCATTTCTGTTATATGCTACTAAATCACATATTCTTAAACATTACTTCATATATTTGATACTTTTACTAGCACTAAGATCACTGTACAAAAACACTTTTTCCTCTACCCAATTAAAATATAGGCTATAGTTCGTTTCTCACGTAATTATATCCGTTCCGATTTTCACTATTCCTGGATTTATATTTCTTTCTTAGCCTATTCTTTAAAAAAAATTTCTTATTAAATTCGTCACTTTTCTAAAGGTGCCTTTTTCCTTGTTAATTATTTATTCATGATTGGGTCTTGCTTTTCATATAATGATAATATTTTTGATGTGAACATTGTTTCAATATTATCCGCTTTATTAATTTGTAAAAGATGTCCCAATTGATCTCAGCTATTTCATCTTAAGCTAATTCTGATTTAAATGTAGAGAATTATGTGTAAAATATCATCGTTTGTCGTTTTACTTTTGTATACACATACAATATCTCAGTAAACAACTCCATTATCTTCAACTCTCCATAGTATTTGATACACGATGCACCAATAACACTGGTTCACTTGACCTTAGCCGACCTGTCCATGATATTGCTGTCTAATAAAGTAGTTGATGATGCTGTAACTCTGGTTGATTAATAACTTGACCTTAATTAGTTTCCCTCCAGGAGCGGTTTAAATATTTAGCCTCGTTGGAAATTTTTGAAAGCAAGTCTAGATTATTATCTCCTAAATATTTACAAGTAATTACATAAACAGCCAAGTCAACGAAGAAAAAGCGAAGTAAGGGCTCAAGAATAGTGTATATCGAACTAGGGGGTTTAAAAAAACTACACAAATGCCAAGACTCTTTCCCTTCTAAATAAATGACAACTTAGTGAAAATTAATACTAGAGTCTACTTTCTCAGGAAGTGAACACTGCTCATTAGTAAGATTCTAGTAGATAAAGAAGGGCACACCTTCACCATCTGTTACGTTGTCAGATTGAGCCTTTGTATCGATTCGGTCCCTCCCCAGCATATTGTAACCTAATATATTGCAGTTGTCAGAAGGTGTGCAAGCATGAAGACATGTTTTACCAATCTCAAAGACATAAATATCAATATCACCACGTTTGAGCTCATTTCATTAAACCTAATATTAAGAGGCCTCATGTTTAGGTACAATATTTTTTTGATGTTTATGTAACTATAGTAGAATATTTACTCCTCTATTTTCCTGATCGGTTAGAAGCCCCCGAAAGTGAATGCACAGGACAATCACAACAAATGGAATCCTTAAAAAATGGACTCACAGATGAGGGAGAATTTATGTAGTCTTCATTCTGGCTACGAAGAGAAGTTGGGGTTGTTACTATGATCGCAGCACCGGTTTCCAACATCAAAGAACCCAGATGGAACATCCGGCCCGTTTAAAGTGGACAAACATCGTGAACGAGGTCACTGCTTACCAAAACATGTATTTGCCTTCGCAAAAAATTTACCGAAATTATTTGAGATAACGACAACTTAATTGTATTGATATTATCGAGTGTTTTAAAAGTGAGTTCACGCTGAATTATAATACAATACAAAATGATTTTTTAATTGATCATGATGGGAAAAGTTTTCTGGTTAAATAGAAGAAAATAGCCATTCTTTCCCGGAATTGACGCTTTCCATCGCCGCTCTCTCTCCTAACCCCCACCCCTCCAACCGAATTTAACTCCCTTAAGGGGGTTCGGTATGCCCTATCCTTCCCATGTTAATTTGGCCAATTTTATGTACCTTTTTCTCAGAAACCTTTAAAGCTATCATCATCAAACTTTAGGACACTACTATTTAGACCTTTGTTACCATTTAGAGCGGAAAAAAAAGTTAAAAAAAGATGTTTTTATTTAATTTGTTGTAAATAAAAAATTTATTAATTTTTTGTAAAATAATTTATAATGATAATTTTTTTAATAAAAATTTAAAATAGATTTTTATAATGTCTTCCGCTCTAAATGTGTGTACTGGTCTTAAGTACATGTGTATTTTTTTAACTAGTACCTTTCTAAAGTCCTTTTCTTGTTTATACGCCACAGTTTTGTTCTTTTTTGATATACTGATTCACATGCGCTACTTCTTCGGGTTGATTACGTAACAGGGACTGGTATAGGTGCGTGAGAACTGCTGTTATCGCTACCAATTGTTTGAAGATCTGACAAATAGGTCTTCTCCCATCGAAGACCGTCTCTCCCTCTACTCCGCACGCCGCAGTTACCTCCAAAGACATTTGAGGAAAATCGTCAAATCCTCCACTGTATTAAGGAGTCGCTGTCGATCAGATGCCAGCTCAACAATCCTCTCATGTGTCTCCGCTGCCAGTGCAGTCAACACCCAGCGCTTCAATTTAATTTAATCTTTCCTTTAAGGGAGTTGTTTTTCAATCAGCAATAATTTAAGTCACTTCTGAGATGCTTAGTATTCATTCTTATATTGATCCTATATTATACAACACATGATTGATTTGTCTTTGTAAATTGATTTATCATTACAATCATGAAAACGACTCCCATCAGAATTAGGACTGTCACTTAAATTGTTAGTTCGTTGGCTCATCTCACCATTTTCTCAAGACATACCCTTTAATTTTAACGTTAGAAAGCTAACATGAGGCATGAGTTTACTAAAAAAGTCCGTTTTATATGTGGCAGTGATATAATTAAGTTCGCTATAAAATAATAGTACCCATTCAATGTCATTACCATAGATAAAACATAAACCGTCACTATCAGTTAATATACTTTTGGATATAGGAATAGGAATGTTAGTCAAGAATAATTCCAATTCTAAATTAATTTACTATGTAAAAAAAACTTTCAAGTAAAGTTTGTAAAATATAAAAGTAGGAATATAACAATTAATACAAATAATTATATGTTTATGTAGCATCTAATGTAGTAAATGATATTAATCACTTCACTATTTTGCAGCATATAAGTAGATTTAAACTAATAATAAGTTAAAATAACATAAATATAAAATAAAAAATTAAAAATTAATAAACACCAAAAACATGCAGTACATAAATTATTACAATAATTGTACAGGAAATAAAACAAAAATAAATATACAATAGGGACAAAAATATTATATCTATCATTGGAATCGAACATTCGATCTTTAAATCATATAGAGAAGTCAATATCCACTGCGCTAAACGTAGTTCGTAGTGAGCAGCGTATTAACTTATCATACTGCGTATATCTCTAGTTCATGTAGACGATGTGACAAGAAACCTGACTATTACTTGCTCAGACTGGCCTTTCAGTCAGTAGAATGAGGTTATGTCCACACTAAAGTGGTTCTTCCTGCACTCACTTAGTAACGAGGGTTCTAGAGTCTAAGCTAATGGCACGAACGGATTATATTTAATTCACCATCGAGTTATTAAATACCTCAGTGACAAATAACTAAACAAATTATAAATACATTTTAATTTGTTAACAGCGACATAAAAAAGTGCTCTTTAAAACGAAGCATGTTCAATCCTTTTGAATCATTGTTTGATATCATTCGGTTGGAAAATTTCATTTCAGTCTACCTGTACGATATCTCTAAAACGATGTAACCCATATTGTTGAAACGGGATGAAGATTCAGTGAAGTCTTTATATAAATATGCATTACTTATTTCCAAAAAATTTAAACAAAGTCAGATCATCATACAATCTTAACAATAATATTATTCGATGGATTTGCCAACCACTGATCAAGATTTTCTTGAACCGTTTTCTCACCAGAGATCAAGGCGAAGAACTTTTGGACAACAGAGTAGTGGGTTTTACGGTGGAATCGGCCAAGGAAAGGCTCCAGGTTATCTTCAGTGCTAGAGTCAATGTGTGGTTTCCCCAGCGGCAGTTGTACCGCCACCCGGAGGGATATTATCACATTCGACATCAAATTGTATCCTTACAAAGAGCGCTGTAGCAGACCTAGTTAATAGTGAGCTATAAATTTGTTGATTATTTTGATTATCTGGATATGGAACTCTGTAGTAAAAAAAATGACTAATATAGTATTTGTTGATACGGCTTAGAATTATCATATTATAAGTAGAAGATAATATTTTAAATTCAGTATACGTCAAACAATCTTTGACATCATTGCATTTTAAGCCATAGTTAGCAATTAAATGAAAGGTTTATAAAACACCAACAAATTAAAAATATTAGAAAATTAAATCTTGTATTCAGTAATGTGTACACAACTTATTTTGTGCGTGCGTGCGTACGTGCGTGTGTGTGTGTGTGAGAGAGAGTGAGAGAGAAAGAGTGTGTGTGTGTGTGTGTGTGTGTGTGTGTGTGTGTGTGTGTGTGTGTGTGTGTGTGAGAGAGAGAGAGAGAGAGAGAGAGAGATTTTCTTACTGTATCATGGAAATTAAAACTATTTGTGATACTATTACAAATTATTAATGTCAAATATTATATATTAAATCTACATAGTTTTCCTTTAAATTATGTGGCAAAAAGCTTAAATATATTCCTCCTGCCGTTTTATTTTACAATATTACAATTCTAAATACAAACTATAGGCATTGTTGCAAGCTTTTAGTGCATTTTAAATATGCCTTATATTTTACAATGGTATACATATTCTTTTTGTTTGCATGTGTGATAAAAAAGTATTCATTTTTAACAAGCATTGTTCAAAATAATATACATATTTCAGGATTTGATATATCAAACATAACGTTAATGGAGTATTAAAAACTAGTTGTTTACACTACCGTTACGTGTAGTTTATTAAACATGAACTAGAGTTTAGTTAAATAAAATATTATTGTCTGTACTAGTTTTATGGATTAAATGGATTGATATGTTTAGATTTGTAAATTATTGTTAAACAATGGTTATATCTATTTCATAACAAATGGAAATGGTTTTAATCGCAATTATAAACTTTTATAGTGTAAAAAGGCATTACAGTAAAACAAGCGTTGGACATATACATTAACGCTGCAAATTTTGTATTAGGGATTTGCTGTGAGATTATTTATAAATAAATACGTAACTTCAATTACCGGACAACGAAATATCTGCAATGCTGAGAAATCTTCTTAGCCTCAATTTCCGGAACTATCCGTCAGTATTAACGATTGAGATCTAAATGTTATCTGGATTATTTTACTAACACACGTTCATAGCCTAGACGCAGGATATTCCTTAGTGCTGTGTATACAATATATCGTTACAAATTATAAAGCCCATATAAACATGAAGTTTAATGCATCTCACTTTAATATAAGGTAACAGATGAATCATAGCAGCCTAGATACATGTCTGGTACCATAGACACAAGCCTTCCATACAGATTTCTTTACAACTGCAGCATAACCTGTTTGGAAAACCTTCCTAGTTAAATTTAGACTACGAGATGTATAAAATTTAATATGAAAAATAGTAAGTAATATTCAGAATGTATCTAATAATGCAATTCATATTCAAAAATTAGTTTTTGATACTTTTAGGATACAATTATATTACTTCCCATAATCAGAGCAAATAAAATATTACAGTCTATATTATTTAAAACATAATATATTATTTAGGCTTTAAATAATAAAACACTCTGCGCGAAAACGTCCCATTTTGTAATAAATTTGAAAAAAGTATGAAAATATTCCACAAATTGTATAATCTATCTAAATGTTTTTCAAATGTTATTTTAATTTTTTGAAGTGAAAACTTCTTTAGGCGCGTTGAGCGTTTTGGTAGAGGGTAAAATCCTCGGTTCACGTCAACCGACATGCTAATGATACTAACCTGCATGAAAAAGTCAGTCTCGCTGTGTTTTTTAACCGTAGACTTGGCCGCGGACTACTAACCTGCATGAAAAAGTCAGTCTCGCTGTGTTAAAACTGTCCTGGCGGAGTATGAAAACAGACTGCGAAAATCAGTGACCTTTACGGCTTCCTCTCGCGATTTAAAAGTGAAGCCAATGTCGTACAATTCTGTAAGATGCGTCTAATTAAAGCTCTTAATATTGGCAATCTATTGGTTACATGTTTAAATATTAAAAAAAATTTCGAAATAATTTTGATTATTGTTTACATTTTACATAGCGTTTACAATGACAAGAAAAAAGTAGTAAGCGAGGATTTTTTTTATTTCTTCTTGGTCAGACAAAATTTGTCAGCGAGAAAGTTGTGTGAAAATAGATGAATATTTTTTTTGTAATTTATCATTTTTTTATTGGAAGTTTAGTTTAGCCTGTAGTAGCGTATGAAGTGATGAGTGAATGTTTTCTTCTGCCGGAACTGTAGTTGGCGCATTGGCTCACTGATACCGTATTAACTCAATAAATTAGTTTATTGTGCAATATAAATACCTTTACGAAAGAACCAAGTTAATTTAACTAATTTATTAGTTTTAAAAATATTGTGGGTTTAATTTTTATTGCAATTATATACTTTATCCGTAGCAATAACTGTATTATTTACAACGGTGTTCAACTCACTGTTGTTCACTCGGTGTTTACTCACTTGTATTCTATGTTTATTAATATTTAACCTCTTCATCATGAAATGAGTATTATTACGGTATAAGATTTATCTTACTTACTCTTAGCGTGGTAAAATAGATTTCTAGTTATTTGATAATATTTTTTCGTGGATTTTAAAATTAGAAAATTAAAAAAATGTTATAATAATTTTAGATTTTATGAAATATGTTCATTTATTGTTTTTATTAAGATATTGTTAAGATAATTGTATATTAATTATTTTTTAAACCACTTTGTATTTATATTTTGTTCATGATTTGTTTAACCCATCATATGTAACTAATAAATAAAACATAAAAAATTTCATATAATTTTTGCATACAGTTTTAATTACTATCAACTTAATAGTTCCGTTTTCACTTCTATCGGCAGTCCCACGACTGCTACTGTTTTTTTTATTATTAAAATACTTAAAAGTTATTGATGTTATGGCGTGGTACTTTTGCAAGTTTCCTTGTGAACTAAACGAATAAATTACTCAAATTTAATATTACAGCTTTATAATAAATGTTATAAAATTAAAGAGAAAATAAAATATTTTGACGTGACAACGTCTTAAATTAGGCTGCGGCTCGGAGTCACTCATGAAAAAGTGTAACACCCGGTAACGTTACGATGCCCGTCCAGTGGGTCCGCCGCACGGGATCCGCACGGGATAAAGCAGATAACTATGGGTCCGCCGCACGGGATAAAGCAGATAACTATGTTTATTCGTGAAAATGTGGAGTGCTTAGATTCGTCATTTACAACAACTACAACAATAAAGGTAAATAATTGTACACTGATATTTCATTATCGTAAACTATGATTGATTGATTAATTGTTAGATTGACACAAAAGTTGAGAAACTCAGTTTATAGGTTATGTCATACTATTGACAAATGTTGATAGTGTTAAGTAAATTATTAGTTTTAAATCACTCTGCAATCAATCGTAATTCAGTCGATTGAGAAGAAACAGCGCGTATTGCTAGTCAAACATTTAAAATAACAAATTATAACCTCTAACCTGTCATAAACAGTGCGACCAAACAAACGAACTAAACCGACAAATCACCACGCGCGAAGTTAGAATTTAACTGTGTTTAGCAAGAATTTCAAATTCCAATTTTAGTAAATGTTTTATTCAACTTTACCATTTACAATAACAAATTTTAATTAATTTCAAATTATGTACAATGTTTTAGTAAACAAAATATATTTCTATAGTTAAAATCTGTACAATTCTTATTTTCATTCAATTCCTTGTTCCTATTGTGCAATTTAATAATATTCATATCAATAAATATTGTACCAAGAAAAAGACGTTGTCACGTAAAATCTTCGCCCGTAAACCCGACTTTACAGGCAACCATAATTTTTTTAGTGCATTTTAATATTTAATAATTATAATTATTATAAGATAGCAATATCGTAAAAATTCCTCATTTTGATACCAATATGCAAACAAATTTTGTCAAATATGGTCTGAAAAGGATACTAGAAATTTTGTATAATAATATTTACTATTTTTACTATATTTTGTGGTCAGAATATCAAGCAGAATTAGGGAAAAAAATTTAACTAATTGAGGCCTAATCTCCCATAAAAGTATAAAATTTAAAATAAATATTTAAAAATGTTTTTATGAGATACAAATGTCGAGGGATTCAATTATTGAATTATAGAACAAAAATTATTTACCTTAAGAACAATTTTATCAAATATATTTTATAAGAAATTTTAATTTATTAAAATATGTACCTTTTCTGGAAAGAGCCTTCAACAAATATTTCAAATTTGACTTTAGGAATCTTCTACTTATTGGTTAAAATTATATGGTTTGATGCAACATTGACTGCATTCCTAATTTAAAAATGTATTATTTCTTATGAGACAGTACAAAGCTTTGTCTTCAAATGTAAGTAGTCTTGAGAGACTATGACATATAAATAGTAATACATCATGTATAGTACCACCTTTAAGTTATTAAATTAGCAAATTATTAGTTTCTTATGTTTTCTTTGTAACTATTTTATTACGCTATATGTTCTTATATTAATGTATAATATTGTTTCAAATAATCCATGTATATCAAAGGGAGATGTTAGACTTCTCGATATATTTACTCGTAATAATCGTCATCAATTAAAGATTGTTATTGTGTTATAAAAACATTATGTTGGGTTATTAAGATTGTAAACATGGTCTGTTATGGGATCAAGAATTTGCACAGGTACGAGAACAGGCAGATGTTATGTTACCGCTTAGTTTATTACACTCTTACTCACGAAATGACGTCCCATTAAAGACTATCTATTACACCTTTATGACCTAAACATTATAGGAAAAGATACCACCGATAAGTTTCGTACTTGTTAGAAACTGCGTTTGGCCATTATAATCTTTATACCCTTTAAATAAAATATTTCACAATTTTTCATGAAATATAATTTTATATTTGCACTTGTGTTTCAGATTTAAAGTTTATATAATCTCTTACCTTTTAGAAATAAGTATAAATATTATTTAATTGTTTGTGGTCTTCAAGATAATAAATGTTATATGATTTATATAATGTTCAATATTTTACTAATATTGTCAAGCAACAATTTGAATACAATTAATATATGATCAACGTGATTGAAGGGATATACAAAATTATCGTATATTTTCATTTTGTATGAATTTAGAATAAAATATTTAACGTTCATTTAATAACGTGTATAATATGTTCATGTGAATATTAATGATTAAACGATAGGTTGAATTTATATGTCTAAAGATTATAATTATTAAATGCTTCAATACATTAAATATATAGTAAATACATCAATACATTAAAACGGTGTTGAACATATAAATGTTTATATTTCCATGGAAACTGAGTCAAGGTTACACATGAAGGATTCGTTAGATAACCTGTGCTGACAATGGCAATGTTCGCCAATGCAGCCGTCAAAGAAGGTTAGCAGTAATTGGAGTACTTACCAACAAAAAGGAAGAAAGAAGGTGTCTCACTCATGATTTATTTAGAACCCTATCAACTCAAAGCCCGTTCTTCGTAATTAAATAGACTTATCAAACAAGTAATCGACCCTTTAAACCCATTAAATAATATCTCGAAACATGTAGTTTTTAAATAAGATGTAAATTAAAAATCCGCCGTTTTCCCAATAATATTTTGTACTGCTAGTATAATAACCGTTCTACGAACTTAATACATTCTGAACCTAAACTTAACTTTTTAAACATTTTTTTAACTTTACAATGTTTTAAAATTCAAGAGCTAAATTTATTATCATTAAAATTTCTTGGTTTAATAATAAAGTGTTACGAAAATTATTTTAGTTTTATGGTGATAACTAATAAATAATTAATATTCAATGTATATTTGCAATGTTTATATTTTCATAATAAAACAAGACTAGACTAAATTTCCATATTGTGTATTTATTTTAGAGAAGAAAATAAATTTTATAAAAATAATTATATTAATCTGTTAGTTTAATATAGTAATATTACGTTAAAATACGACAAAAATGTTATAACCAAAGTATATTTAAATTTATAAAATTGATATGTTTTATAATTAGCATATGGAGTATGCTGTTTCTATGGAATAGTTTAGCTTTAACATATATGAAATAATATATTAATATATCATTAATTACATTATCACAAAACCTTTCCAATTGAAGTTTTTATTTTAAGTAAAGAGGTCTCATTTTTGTCTTCTAATTTATTTTATAATTTATAATTTTACAGTATTAAATGTACTAATAAACTAATAATACAATTTATCCTTGAGATGCACACTTGATTAATGGTTTTAATGTGTAACTTAGTCTCATTTGTTAAAGAAATTCCAGGATCTGTGTCATAAGTGACGACAAAACATTAAAAGCCCAGAATTATACTAACGGGTAAGAGATGGTTGTCGTCGTAAAGTCCCTTTCCTGAAATTTGAGAGGAATGATAACCCTACTACGTTCTCATTTTTAGTTAACAAGAGTGAATTATTTCAAAGTAATCCATACTACCAGGTATATTCATATTCAGACACTGAATTGAATAAGGACATTCTACAACTGAAGATTTATTTTATTTTAACTAAACTTTTAAATTATTTATTTTATTATATTATTTATATTTTGGATTTTACCAGTTTTTGAACTAATTCTAACATTATAATCAGGTAGTTAATGAAAACTCCAAAATTTTTCAAATATTTTCGTTAGGTACATGAAATAAACCTGAATTTTCTACCTGCAGTACGAGGAACAAATCTCGCTGACAAGTTTCCTTAGATTTATCACGTTACTCTCGGAAATATACTTGGGCATCAGAAATAGTCTGTACTTTCCTTAGGCTTTTCATTATATTCAGAGCGGTTATTTCCGTAATTATTCTTTTCGGTTCTTCCCTCAACACGGCTGATTTTATAATAATATTATCATTAAGCCGTAAAGTCCCTTTCTTGCATTTTGAGAGAAATTATAACCCCAATACGTTTGATAATATTTGTAGCATATAATTTGTAATCTTAACATGGAAGAAATGCTGTGCTGTGTCTAAAAACAGATTTGGACAGTGGGAAGAAAGTGTATCTTTCTCCAAATCCCGAATTAAGTACATGCCTTACGGCTGGTTCTGAAGGTAGGTAAATATCAAACTGAAGATACATTGATCGTATAGATGCTTAATGGGAAAAGTATTGGAGGGACACTAAAACAATTCACCTTGTTTACATGGTAATGTAATAGTAACACAATAAATCATTTAGTAACTTCATAACCTTTACACCTTACAACATAACATTTGTTATAGAGATATATTTTTTAATAAAAGTGTCTATAGTTAGGTATAAATAATCACAAGTTAATTTTGTAAACATATATACTTGGATCAGTTCCACTCTATATGTATTTAAACAGCAGCAATCTTGAAACCTTAAGAGTTCCATAAAATAATTTATGAATGAATGTAGTTTGAAAATAAGTTTGGAAAATTAATATAAAAATTTTAATAATAATTTGTGTTACTAAATACCCGAGATATAACTTTTCCTGAAATTCCGATGACCTCCAATTTTAAACATTTAATTCCTTAATACTAGCTAAAAACCTCACTAATCTATGTCAAATTAATGTCTATGTATCACATTTATTCCGAATCTATTAATATGTTCATTAGTTATTTTGAGTTAAATTATTCTCACAATGTAGTTTGTAGTTACAATCTTATACCCCCACTACATTAAAGTTGTACTATAATTTTATGTTTTCAACACTGCTATAAAATTATGCAATGTATAAATAGAAATATATTATCTGCAGACTTTTAATTTTACTTGAAACTTAAATTTTTAATTGTAAATAATGAGTTTTGTGAATAAAGTCTCACAAGGCTGACACAATTTCGCTTTAGTCTGCCAGTGGGATATAAATATATATTTAATGAATGCTTTCTACCAATCACCCGAATATCTGAAAAAAGAAATGAGATTTTATTGCTTAATAACCTGTCTGTTTGTAATTTTTTTAAACAAATTATACTGGCTGTCCCAAAATTACAGGACCAAACTTCAACAAATTGTTCAGGAGGTCAAACTGAACGAAAAATGTTATATAATGTATAAAGAAGTCCTCTCTTGCTTCGTTTATCTTAGATTGGCCATTTTGTTTTTTACATACAAGTAGTTTTATTTTCAATAGGGGTTTACCGATTTTATTGAAAATTGGCATAAATATTATAAACAGGTTCATAAGTTGTAAAAAAATATTTTTTTAAATTCATTGTGTATTTTCAAAATGGCGGCCATAAAAACGGTTGCATTTCAAGCTATTTAGGTTTTAATATTTTAAATGGCCACAATTTTGAAAATACACATAAGATTTTTTTAAATATCTTTTTTACAACTTATGTTCATGTTTATAATATTTATGCCGAGTTTCAACAAAATCGGTAAACCCGTATTGAAAATAAAATTATTGTATGTAAAAAACAAAATAGCCGATCTAAGGTCAACGAAGCTAGATAGGACTATAAATTATATGACATTTTTCGTTCAGTTTGACCTCCTGAACAATTTGTTGAAGTTTGGTCCTGTAATTTTGGGACACCCAGTATAGTTAAGCTACAATGAACACAGTATCTTATAGAAATAAAAATGTAATAATGTTTCAAGACAACAAAACTGTCTTATGAAGTAATTCATTAGAACAATAGTCATTATCCTGTCTTATTATCCACACCCACATAATGTTATGTCAACTGCCGGCCATTTGGCTTCAAGGAACGCCTAAGTGTTGTGAAATATTACAGTACTGAAAATGTTAAGGTAGTCCTTAAGATATAATTATTCCTTAAAAAGTAGTGTTGCAGTAGATTTCGTACAGTACAGATTAGAAATTTTAGCCTAGAAAAACCAAAATTTTTTTTAAAAATATTACAATGTTTTTATAAATATTTTCAAATTTTGAAAGAAACAAAAAGGAAATACAGTAGGTGGTTAGTTTATATAAACTACCATGATAATAAACAATGATGCACACATTTTTTTTACCATACTAAAATTTTACATTTAGACAAAAAGGGATGATCAACAAAATACATTTCTTCTAAATAAACATATTTAAGAACAATCATATGGACACAAAATATATTTTTACATTTATTTTCAAATGAGAAGTGTAAAAGTTAGTAACCAGTTAACGTAAACTTTTGCAATGAATAAATATACTAGAACAGCTAAATACAAGAAGGTATACTGTTTGTATGTGGAATTAATTGCTTTATATTCTCGACAATACGTTTTTTCGATCGCTTCTTTATAGCCAAGAGATTGGTTTTCATCCAAGCAATATTGTATTTAGTTTCATTTCTATACTTTTTCTAAGAAATAGATTTGTAATAACTTTCCAAGTTATATCTTAGTTAGTGGAAGGTGTGTGTTATTTTTTATTACGATCGATATGCTATTGCTTTTATTTGTTGCAAATCTTTACTATAAAAATTACTGATCTTTATTTTTTTATTTGTATAAACTACATGTATATATATATATATATATATATATATATATATATATATATATATATATATATATATATTAATATCCTTACAAAAAATGCGGTTGCTTGTCTTTATTTAATGTATGTATTTTATCAAAATTTTATTTTTAACTAAATTTATAGGAAAACGCTGTAACTTCCATTAAGCTTTCGTTAAAATATTCAAGTATACAGATGTAACATTTTGCTAAAGTAGTATAATGGAATGGAAATAAAATAAATACAAAGTATATTATAGATATACAAAACTGTTTTTACAACTCACAATTAAATGTTAAATATGTCAATATTATCCTCATACGTATCTAGTACATTTCTTTAGTAAACTATACAGTAATTGCAGTATGTATAGTTGTAAGGTGAGAGATGAGTAGCTGAAAAGATATCTATAAATAAAAATTTTAGCTAATTTTAAAGCTAATATTAAAGACTAAACGACATGATTAGAGAACGTATCTAATAGTAACTCTGTCAATATAACCCCTTAAAACATGATGAAATGTACATTAATTTAAACATAAATGGCTAATAAACAACCAATAATGTTTAAATATTAAATGTTTATAGATTATACAGGAAAGGTTTTATGAAATTTTTCAATAATATAACTATAAGATATTTAATTTTAAAATTACAAAAATAATTATATGTAGTAAATGTTATTAAATATTTCTATAAGAAGAATAATAGTGTGTGATTGTCTATAAATTTAATCGACTAATTATTTGAAGCGCGAATATTCCCAAAAACATTAGCGTTTTAAAAATAGTATAGTAATATTTATATCTATAACATTGTGTTGATTTTAAACAAAACATATTTTTACCATGTACATGTATCTGTAGTTGTTGGTGCATATTATTAGTTTATGTAAATGTAATAATATTTAAACAAGTAAGGTTGGTGGCAAGTGCGGTAAGTCAAATTAAGTTAAATATTTATAATTATACTTACTTATATATGGAGGACAATGCTTGATTGAGGTCCAGTCTCCGCCCTAGGATTTGAGTTAGGAGCATCCCTCTCTGTTTCCTGGACCACGTCTATTCCGAATCTCCGCTGGTGAGTACCAACATTTTGGAATCAGCATGTTTGGTGGGAACTATTAAAATGATGATCACTTTCTGTTGTGTAGCAGCTGCATGGGGGCGGAGGTGTGTATCCGCTCGCCGGATAACACCGTGTGACCATACAGTCGGTATGCATCGCAATATTGTTTGTATTAGTATACTCTCTTTCCTACGGTGGGAAGGTGGCTTCTCTTTATTCATAAAATTAGATTCTATAATAATTATAATATCCCTTACAAAGCAAATGATTCAAACATTAAATATAATGACAACCGTATAACACAAGAATTGATAATAGGGAACTAGAAGGTGGAGATATTTCGCAATATTTCCAATATCATTTATCGATAAAGGGGTAATTTAAGGTGCAAAATAATGGATTGATTGAAAATGGTTTAACCTGGTTGTTAATGAAAAGGTTTGTAAATATGAATAACGGGCTAGAAGAATGTGTAGAAAGGTTTCTAGTGGTCCATGAACTGACATACTTTAAGGGATTACTCTCTTTGACAATGGTGCCCAAAGTTATTACTGATAAATACAACACGGTATGGAAACAGAAATTTGACAATATGGGATCTTTATTAAATTCAATACAGTGCTAGTTATAATCTTCTCTGATCTTAAAACAATGGCGTTTACGAATGATTTCATCGTTAAAATTTAATAGCTTTAAACATAATATATCTCTAAAATTCTATCCAGAAGTCAGCCTACATATACACATTAACATAAAAAGAAATTCTCTTCGAGAGTTATATCGGACAGGCCAACAAATAGTCAAATTATAATGAGGAGAAATTTTAAATGCATAATTAGAAATATTTGTTGGATCATGTGTTAAGTGATAAATGTATGAATTATTTACTATATATCCTACCGTATTGGCATCATCAAGCCAAAACAACAAATAGACACAAAAAACATATTAATAAGCGTTACCTCGAACATTACCACATGAAGAAACATAATTTTGATAGTAAAATGTGAGTGGAAGACCTAAATGTATTTTACGTCTTCCATGTTTTAAACGAGTATTTTAATTCCTGTATTCAAATGTACTTGTAAGTGGGTATTCTCCCTGAGACGTTAGTAAGAGAATCTACTTTTTTCTTTATTTTAGTTTACCTAAACTAGGTTTCTATGTATCTGAGAGAAGAGCATGGGACCCTTCTCATATTACTGAAGAGGTCTTTTTCGCCTTTGTCTATATACCTTAAATTTGAAGCTTCTGTATTAGACTTGTATGCCCTCTGAGCATATATCTAGAGCCTAGTCAGTTATCTAGCATAAAATGGGGAAAATAACATTTTTATTGTATGATTTATACAACCTTTTTGCCTGACTCGGATCAGACCGTATTTCTTAAGAGTCATTTAAAAGATTATTGTAGGAAAAGGTGACTCCACAATCCCTTATCTCACTACCAAGAGGTTTTCATAGCCAGGGCCTGTTCTGTGTTATTCTCTCTTAATAAATCGGCACCCAGCTAAGGACAAGTTCCTCTTTACAAGTTATATTATAATATTCATTTACTCCCATACTAACGTTTGGTAACATAAATATGCGTCTAGAGCAGGTTTTACTTCCCCTATAATTTATACCTCTATTTACATGTATTATTACTGTTAGTCTGCCCGATTTATATTAACGTAGCATTTGAAACATTTGCAATTTAATATACTCTAATACTTTATGTAGTATTGTGATAATTTAATTAATACAAATTAGCTTATGGCTTATCAGAAGTAAGCAAATAAGTAAAAGTTAAAAGTAACTGTACTTTTACCATTGATAGGTGTTGTAATGAACAGGACGTGGGAGGAGCACTATAGAAAACAGTGTTACTAGGGTAATGCCATTGCTATTGATGGGAGTTTTGTTCTGATACTCATTTGAATACATTTGAGGTGCAAAGCCATATTGAGCAGTGTAATGTCAAGTTACCAGTGGAATGTCTTATTTTCGTGGTTGGATTTTATATCAGTACATTTACTAAATATTAAACAGTTTTGTAGTAAATATTTAAGTCCTTTACATGTATACTTTGTGTATACAATAGTGGTGACTTTTTATTACATTTCTAATCGCAATAATATAGGTTGTAATGAATATATCATATATATTGTATCAAAAGTGTGCATGCAAATATGAAAAAAACTTTAAAGATGGTTTACCGGAGGAAAGAGTAATAAGGTTTTCAATAAGGAATTAACTAATTGTGTATACATCATTTAAATATAAAATATAATTGTAAATTTTGAAAACAAAGCGTAGTTTATAATAAAAAAATTATGGTTGCCTGTAAAGTCGGTTTTACGGGCGAAGATTTTACGTGACAACGTCTTTTTCTCGGTAGAATATTTATTGATATGAATATTATTAAATTGCACAATAGGAACAAGGAATTGAATGAAAATAAGAATTGCACAAATTTTAACTATAGAAATATATTTTGTTTACTAAAACATTGTACATAATTTGAAATTAATTAAAATTTGTTATTGTAAATGGTAAAGTTGAATAAAAACATTTACTAAAATTGGAATTTGAAATTCTTGCTAAACACAGTTAAATTCTAACTCCGCGCGTGGTGATTGGTCGGTTTAGTTCGTTTGTTTGGTCGCACTGTTATGACAGGTTAGAGGTTATAATTTGTTATTTTAAATGTTTGACTAGCAATTCGCGCTGTTTCTTCTCAATCGACTGAATTACGATTGATTGCAGAGTGATTTAAACTAATAATTTACTTAACACTATCAACATTTGTCAATAGTATGACATAACCTATAAACTGAGTTTCTCAACTTTTGTGTCAATCTAACAATTAATCAATCAATCATAGTTTACGATAATGAAATATCAGTGTACAATTATTTACCTTTATTGTTGTAGTTGTTGTAAATGACGAATCTAAGCACTCCACATTTTCACGAATAAACATAGTTATCTGCTTTATCCCGTGCGGCGGACACACAGTTATCTGCTTTATCCCGTGCGGATCCCGTGCGGCGGACCCACTGGACGGGCATCGTAACGTTACCGGGCGTTACACTTTTTCATGAGTGACTCCGAGCCGCAACCTAATTTAAGACGTTGTCACGTCAAAAATAGATTGACCAATAGTATTAATTTTTTAGACCCTTTTGATTTACTTTTACATCAAAAATAAGTTAGGGAGTAGTTAACGGATAGTCTAAAAAGGGTTAAAGTTTACATTTTATCCGATAAAATCTCATGTTCACTTTAATGCATTGTGTACTTTTAATTCTAAAGTAAATCTAAAAAAAGAAAATGAATTGTAATTCCATTAAAAAACATTCATTGTAGAGTTTAAATCACCTTAAATTTATAGGAAATAGAGATATCATGTATAACTTCTATTCACGTCATTGGATGAGCATTAGAAAAGACTTATGGAATAAACGATATAAAAACTCTATGCAGATATTTTGTCTACTAATCACGTGTTGCAAGTAAGTTGTATATTAATTTAAAACTACATTTATATAAAACTGTCAAAGAGCCTACTGTTATTCAAAAGCCTCATACATGTAATAATTCATTGAAAAGTTTTTGTGAAAACGATGGGTAATCAGAAGATCAAATGATCGAAGCAAAACTTTTTCGGTAGATGGTTCTGCCTCTTCTTAACGATACATTATTCATCCTGCAAATTCATATTAGAAGCAGACCTTAATCCTTTCAATAGCAAAGACTTCTAATTATATTGCTGGTTTGTTAAATGCAGTCTATGTGTTTTGATGTGTGAAACTGTTATTTAATTATTTTAGTTTCATTTTTATAATTTATTGTAATTTAGCAAAGCTTATAACTCATAGGAAAATATTTTATTTTCTGTTTGTCTGTGCAGATGTCTGTCTTTCCGCACTATTTTTTTAAAAACGAAACTGACCTATATAACTTGTTAACTATGCATAAGGGTTTCATTTATGTATATAATGACTTAGTTCGAAGGTTGTGTGTGTCTGTCGCACGTTGGATTTGGCTGAGGGTTTGTTAATATTTTACCCTATCCTTATGGTTAATCACAGTGGAAACAAGAAAGAAATGGAAAAATACACGAAAAATATATTTAATCTCAATTAGCCTACCTATCCGAAGTCATTCATTATCATTTAAAGTTACTTAGAGTGTAAGCATTTTATTGCTTGCACACCTATTTTAAATTAAATTTTAAGATATAAAGTAATGAAAGTGTATAATTAAACAAAATATTTTAAAAAAAAAACAATTTTTTCTACTTTTTAAATTGTCCTTGAATAATCTTGTGTATGAAAAGTAGAATGAGATCTATGATGGTGCATGTCGAAACATAGAATTTAGTGTGCGTCGCTGAATCCTATTTCTCAGTATACTGTTACAAATTTATTCTTTGTTTGCCGGGCCGTGTTGTAATGTATTCTCCTTATGGTTGTATGTCATTTTATTTATCAATGTTAAAATTAGCCATTATTATTAATTATGTGTAGAAACTCATCGAAACCTGTTACACGACAAGTAGTCTGGCTTTCTTCTTCCTTTTATGATATGTAACATAATACATAATAATGATGTACAAGCATAATATGCACTTTGATAGTAAACAATATAGGAGTACACCAAAGAAATCGTGAATTTTCATGTATCAATATGGTTGCAGTAATAAGTTTTGTTTATAACTCATTTCATTCGGATAGTTAATCTGTTTTTACAACATATTCATATTAAGAAACTACATGCACAATGGTTTTCACCATATAAAGAAAGTATTACCTTAAACCTCAAGAAAAGACTCAGAAGCATCAATTCACTGAACACTTTGGAAAATGAACTGTGCACAATAAATCGGAGGCTCACAGAGAAGATTTCATAGTCAGTGAAGCGTGCACAACCTATTGTGAGAGAGAGAGATAAACTTTTTCCAATATAACGTGGTAAATAAAGAATTGATGAACTTATTGACTTTTGTTTTTGCTACAATATTGTACATTATTATTTGAACCCTATTTATTTTTCAACATTAAGATTTTTACATAATAATTACAAATATCACTTTATTAGTCCTACCACGTTAAAAACAGGCCACCCTAAGGCAGCCTGCAATAATGATAATTATATTAGTAATTTCTTGGCGCGCGCGCGCGCGCGCGCGCGCGTGTGTGTGTGTGTGTGTGTGTATAGAAGTAGTCATTTATTCAAGTTTTCGGTTGGCGACTAATTATTTAAAAATAATAACGGGAATATCGCTAGCATTTTTACTTTTTGTAATATTTGATATCAAAACCATGAAAAAATTTATATATATATATATATATATATATATATATATATATATATATATATATAATTCATTCATATTCCTGCTAAAATTAAAAAATACTCCATAATATAGTCTACTACAAACCGAACAAATATATATATTCAATTAAATTCTAGTTGAAAGCTATTATGATCGTTTTTATTTTTTCCGGTTATATCATTAAGGTAAAAACGTATAAAAGATTAAAAATATATGTATAAATTTGCACAGAAAATATGTATTACATACACTGGTATCCATGTAGAGCCATGTTTGTAATACCCAAACATGTAATTAGCTGTACAATGGGAATAATTAGGATTGCCATCAATATCGTACGGATTTTAAAAGCTGCCATATTCCTACATAATTCTTTGCAACATCAAATAAAATCTTTAACCATAATTAGTCAAATATTTTTTTTAGGGACATAAAGTAATCTTGTGTAAAAAAAACTAATAATTTACGATTTTGAAACAGTATACCCTTGTGTGGAAATAGCATTTGGTTAAAGTCTGTTTGATGTATGTATTATAGGAGTTGTATTATTAAATTCTATCTCCAAATTTAATTTTAGCAACCTTTGGAAATAAAACGGATTTATATTACTGTTGTATTTAGAATAAACTCTAACTTTGTGCAGGAGACTGTGCAGAAACTAAATAATGTGTTCATATAACGATGCATTGGCTAGCTACTGTCAGTTACAACAGTTAAAGTTTCCGTCCGGCTGAATTACAATCGTGTATGTTGTATTAAATAATATCAATATTTTTCGTGTTATTGTGTTTCATGTTTATTGTACAGTTAATATTATATGTTTATTTCCCTCCATCTGTGGACTTTTTTAAAAAACTTTGAGGTCCACAATTTATTTAATTATATCGAAGTTTTACAAGCAACATTTTACCTACATATGTTTATACAATGGAGTAGAGGAAATTAAGTTTTAAAGCGCAATGATTAATATGATACTGCGCCACATTCCCTTAGTATTACTCTTACATCACAGACAAAGATCTTATCACAAGGTGTATTATATATTATTGATGCAATATAATGATAACATTTAGAAGATATTAAAATCTTCCAATCGTAGGAAACCGACTAATTTGTAATATTCTAAAATATAATATGTTCTATGGATTTTCCTTTCTAAGTTTTTCTTATAACTGGTAGACAAAATAAAATTTAATGTTAAATTTATTAATGTAAAATTGGTTCGTAGTTCTATGTCATGACATTAACCCACATAGATGATGTATGGTAATTCCTACTAGTATAACAAACACTGCAGTATAACAATTACCCTCTGAGATGCCATTAAGCCAGACGTACTACCTTGTTTACTGCACTCTAAATTATTTTAGAGATTATAAGACTATCGATATATAATATTATAAAACTATGTTAGTATTGTTTTAATAGAATTTGGATTCTTAGACCTGCTCATGTACATATTTTCTTAACCAAGGCACCAAAGCAAACACAATTGCGGGACTAGAAATAGCTTTGACGGGAATTTGATTGATATGGCCTAAATAAAACGCCTTATAACACAAGGAAAATCACGTATGGAACACGCTATAATGATAATGGCGTTAATTGTAATGACCATAAATATAAAATTGTCTTAAAACTCTTTATTATAAGTTATCATACACGTGAAAATCATGAGATATTAGGAACGAAGCCGCGGTACACTGTGAAAACTATGAGATAAAAATATAAGAGTGTATCTCTGTGTGTTTTGTGTATCTGTTACTCATTAATGCACAAACAACAAGACCAATTGTATTTAATTTTGTTTATACATTTTTAGTTTTCTAGTTAATGTATTAGGAAATTTCTCCGGGCTGCTGCCCACTGTTGTAGAATTTGCAAAATCCACCATAAGGCATAAATTTTAGAAAAAATATTTTACTAATTAAAACAGACTGTTAAAATTTTATTAATAGTTGTATATAAACATATTTATACCCCAATACAATCATATATTTAATTAAAATTATATATCCTTAGATATTATATAATCTTAGAAGCAAAAAACTAGCTTAAGCCTAACATTACCTATAATTTTACTTTTTCTGTAATCATTTTTGAGCACCGAGGTAATTCAAATTATAATATTCTGTAAGTTTTTATTATATCAAAATATAATATCAGTTACTACTATTATATCATAATGTTTCTACTTAAACTTACAATAGAATATTGAAATAATATTGAAAGTCTCAGTAGAAACATACTTTGAAATGTACTTTTTAATGAACAAGTATTCAATGCTTGGAAATAGTACAATAAGATTTGCTACTGATTTAAAAACACAATTTTATTTAGATTAGGGATTGGGCTTTCTTAGATATACGTATGTTTATAATTTCTGGTTATTTCTGGCCGTCAAAGTTAAGTCAACCGAGGTCAGAAATGTAATTAATTCAAACCAGAAGTGAAAAATAACGCAATAAGTTAAAAATAAGAACAATTCACAACTTTTATTAACATGTAAGGCCCCTACCCATGAAAACTGTAAATAAATGTCTAAATGTGCCAACTTCGTTTAAAAAAATACTAAGGACTTTATAATTTATTACATCTCAATGACAATTAAAAATATGTAAATTTATATTTTACGATTCCTACACATTGCCATAAAATAGTGTTACATATATTATTTAAGCTATTCTATAAATTATAATGAACTTTTTAAATACATTCTAATTGTTTGATAAGTACTGTACTTCTCAACATTGATTCCCTATGACTTCAGGGTCCCATTAATCTACTCTATTTCTTTGCATAAAAAACAGTTATGTAACAGTGATATCTTTGAATGACTTTGACTAAGCTAAAATATTTTAGAATACCATTTAAAAGATTATGACCCTTGAATACATATTCATCAAAAGCAAAGTGCTTCGTAAACCATAAATAACTTCTAGTTTGACAAATGTATAAACCAATAAAACATTTTTTTTATATCATAATCACACGATATTTATTAATTTATATCTCTGTCCTGTTTTATCAAATTATAGTACCGCTTTTATACTGCTTTAAACATATATTATCCTATAATGGGTGATAATGACTTGGAGAAAGTGAAACACTTAAACTAGTAGAAATACTATTTACTGTAGGTTTATCTGTGTGCATGTTAAGAAATATTTAAGTCGTTTAAAAATTCTGACATTATTGTAATTTAGTGCACATGCAGAGCGAACAGTTATGTAACAAAACGTATTAACATTATATAAAATCATAATAATTTTAAACTACTAACTTTAAAATTCGTTAAAATGAAATTATATTAATAACAGTATATCAGTCAATACTAAATATTTAATGTCATTACAAAAACAGCAGTCCAAAAATTGTCTAAATCTATAATATATTTGACAAAGTTGTTGGGAACCTCAAAATCATTTTAGATCTAAATTTAATTATTATATTTAAAACTGTTGGCTTGAGGAAAAAGTTACTATTTATATTTTTATGTTCAAGTATTTCCCAACTAAAAAAATAACACACACTGTTATATCTGTAAACTTAATATGGCTTAACAATAGATATCATGTACCTCAAAAATATCCTATTAGATAGTTAAACGTAACAGTAATATATATATATACTAGCTGTTTCCCGCGGCTTCGCACGCTTTTCGTAAGTTTTGCCCGCGTATGATGAGCATTTCTTGTTGAAGTAAATTATATTTCCAACCCCGATGTAGATTTTACCTTGATGTCACGATCAAGAAAATATGTCAAAAATGTATTGTACATGGCATAATGTATTTTATTACAAAGTGGTCTACCACTCAACCTTTAAGTTCAACCAAAAATTTAGTTTAGACAATTATACATCATAACTTAGCGCCTTCAAATAGTGTTTTCACTGTTTAATATACGTATCTATCTCGTAATTGCAGGTTATAATGTGCAGGCGCTTTGAAAACTTTTCTTCATTTTATTCGTTTATATTTACGACATAAGCGAATAATTCAGATAATAACTATCCTATCTTCTAAGTTAGACTAAATTACGGATACATGTGAAATTTGATTGAAATTGGTTCAGTCGTTTTGGAGTTTATTGGCAACATACATCGTGACTCAAGATTTTTATATATATAAGATATATATATATATATATATATATATATATATATATATATATACATTAAATTGTATATAAAAATGGCAATAGCCTTATTTAATTTCAATAAACATTGAATCGCAAAAAGTACTTGCTCCGCCGGGAGTCGAACCCGGATTCTCTCAACTTGCCGGGTGAATGTGCTACCATTACACCACAGAGCGCATACTTTTTCCGATTCAATTATTTTGTATTTGGCCGTATCTGTCACATATGCGTTTTAAATAAGCAAACTAACATATGATCGGAAGACCAAATACCTGTCAAACGACTTTTATTTACATTAAATTGTATAAAATGGCAATAGCCTTATTTAATTTCAATAAACATTGAATCGCAAAAAGTACTTGCTCCGCCGGGAGTATATATATATTACTGTTATAACCGTCTAACGTTTAACGTCATAAAATAAACGTTTAAAATAGGTTTTTAAACAAATATATTAATTTAAGTTAAATGTATTAATGTATTAAATTTAATTAAATAAATATTTCCTCTATTTTACATTTCCTCATATTTTAATGTACGTATGATTCTAGGAGTCATTGAACAAGTTTGGTATTCACTTCACATAATACAGTGTTATTATCTTCTAATCGATATAATGATTTAATAACTGTCTGCTATAGTTTTTACACATTCACTCATCAATATATAATATACTAGTTTTACTTTACTGTATCTTTTCTTTATTTATTATGAAATGTATTCACGGGACCAGTAACACCATTACTTAAACGGTAACTCGTAGGATAAAACTCAATTAATAACATATTACAAATTTGTAAATTTTTGGGGGGAATTGTTTTAAATCAATATACTTTGACTCATAAGAATATTTGTGACTATATTTTACTCAATTAAACTACATAATACTTTTTCTTTTTTAGTTTTTATGTATTTAGTTTAATACTTAGTTTTAAGATTTACTCGTAAATTAATTTACATATTTTGCCTACTGTGTTATATTGTTTAATTTTTTTAAAGCTTTAGTAGATAAATGTTATTTCTTTTTCAATTAATATAAGCAGTTCCCTAGTTATTTTACATGAATCTCATCAATAAATGTTTAGACAATCCACGGAGCACCTTAAATCTTTTCAAGTGATGGTATGAAAAATGTTTTCAGAATATTTGACGAATTTTAGGAATTTTAGTACTGCCTCAATAATTTTCCAAGTCTCCTTGAAAACAGATGAATAACGTTGTGTTTGCTGCCCTGCCTTTCTCATGATGAACATTCTATTCCGACTTTATCTAAGAAACGACTTTATTACGTTTTACTAAGGCTGTGTTAAATAATCATGCTATGGGTATTAGGTTTTATAAAAAGTAACTGCGAGCTGGGAGTCACCGTTTAGGTTTTATTCATTGAAATATGGAATATTTACTATGCGGTCTAATTATTTTTTAATTAATTGGCTAGCAAGTTGGAAACACATAACTACCGAAGTTTAAATAATATATTTATTAATATTTTCGTTATAAAACGCAACTATAACTGTTTTATACCTTTTTCATTTCAATATTACCCTTCACAATGAATATATAAGACCTAAAATCTAAATATTCCTTTTAGTGAATAACATTTTGAAAAATCCCTATTCAGAAAAGCATCCATTTGAATGGTTATGTAAACATCTGTAAAATATAACATTTAAAAAAACTGGAAACGTAATGTTACTATATATTTATCCTTAGATATTAGCCTTTCTAATGGAGATATGGAAGCTCAAAGTGTCAAGATTCTCTGTAAGGTATAAAAAAAAATTTGTAAGTATAAACAAATTTGATATATATATATATATATATATATATATATATATATATATATATATATATATATATATATATATATATATATATATATATATATATAAGTAGATAATAATATGGGGTTCCTGGCGCACTTTCGGAGCCAACCGAAAAGCAATGTAAAATACTGTTCAATGTACCATAAAGGAAGCTGAGAAATAACACAGCAAATCTCAATGAAAAATTAACCGAATCTACAGTCGTTCGTCTCCAAAAGCGATCGGTACATTACTATCTACTCTGTGGAATGAAAAATTAACCAAATCTACAGCTGTTTGCTTCTACTTTCTTAAGCTGTGCTTTGTAAAATGTTGTCAAATCTGCTACGAATAAAGGAAAAATCTTCAATGACAGTCGAGGTGTGCTACTACAGACCGACCATCACGATAATCGCTTCGCCTGCGTCATATCCGTAGTGATATCACGCCGTGAGAGGCGCAATCGTTGGTTTACAAGCACCATTTAGTTAAAAAAAATTTTTCTATCTAAATGGAGCGCGAAAAAATATCATGTCCGTTCTGCAAAAAAGAAATTTTAAGAAAAAACTATGATCGCAATTATAATTCTAAAAGTCACGAAAAAAACAAGCAAATTTACGATAATGAACTAAATTATTTAAGACAATGGGCTAGAGAAAATAAAATTGCCGATCACGAAAACATGTTTAATATTGAGAAATTACGTGAATTAAAGAGAAATTTCAAAGTTGAAAAGAAAAATTCTCGACCTATTTAATGATGAAAAACTTCATTCAATAGCTGAAAAGTTGGCTATCGGTACTAACGATAAAACCAAGTCTGAAATGATCGAAGAAATTGATAAAAACTCTTAAAGTAAAATCCGAAAATATCATTGATGTAGAAGTTTTATCCTCAATACACGGTCTTTTCAAGCAATACATTTTAACAAACTTGAACGACAATTCCATGTCAATTTACAAATATCTTTCAATTATGCGGTCAGAAATTAAAAGTTTAATCGAGAAATTTCAAGAAAATGTTAAAAATATGAAGGGCTATCTCTCTTTGGAATGTGAATACGAACGAACTTTAGTGAATGGTGAACCGCAAACATGTCTAATGTATTTTACTATCAAAGCAGACGAAATCTTTGACGTAAACGACTTTATTACTAAGCAATTTAATAAATTAACACATCGAGAACAAACGAATAATCCAAATAAAGGTTCCGGATGGACATTTAAAAGTTGTAAACAACTAGTTTTGAGCCTTAACAAACACGAAATGATGAATGCAGGATCATACATCGATTTACCAAAGAATATCAAAGATAAAAAAGCTTGTATAAATATAAAAAATAGAGATGATTTTTTGCTTTATTTACTCAATAAGATGTGCTATTGAAAAACCAGAAAGAGACTGTGAACGTGTAAAGCAATACGAAAAATTTGTGAATGACGAAATATTTTCAGGTTTTGAGTATCCAATGTCTCTGAAAGATATACAAATATTTGAAAAACGAAGCTACAATTCCAAGTATAAGTATCCAACAATGTCTATCAATGTCTACAGTTTTGATGAAAATATTAACATTGTTCCGTTTACAAATTTCTGAAAAATATGACGCTGAAACAAACATTGATTTATTGTATGTTAAACAAGATGATAAATCTCATTATGTTTTGATAACCGATTTAAATAAGCTTGTTTCTTCGCAGTTGTCTAAACATAAAGAAAGAAAATTTTTTGTGTAGAAGATGTTTTAAGCCATTTTTACAAATTCTGGAGATTTAACAGATCACTTAGAAATTTGTAAAAATCATGAAGTTTGTAAGCCAATTATGCCATTTCCAGGTCAAACAACTAAATTTACTAATTATCAAAAGAAGTTTAGCCATCCGTACGTTATTTATATGGATTTTGAGAGCATATTAGAAAAAAATTCCGACATGCAAGAACAATCCACAAAGATCGACTACAACCAAGATTCAGAAGCACATTCCTTATGGTTTTACTCTATATTTAGTGTCAAATGTGACCAATCGTATGTACAAGCCGATATGTTATCGAGCAAAAAATGAAGAAGATTTGCCAAATGTTCCTGCAAAATTGTTTGAAGAACTCAATAAATTATAGAAATACATAGCTACAAAATATAATTCTAAGAATAAAATACCTATGAAATTGACCGAAGAAGAAGAATTAGCGTACCAAAATTCTAGTCTTTGCCACATTTGTGAAGAAATATCGTATCAAGATACAGAAAAAACTTTAGGTTTTATGCCAGATGATTGGTACGATGATACGTACAAGAAATGTAGAGATCATTGTCATTTGACTGGAAAGTTTCGAGGAGCAGCTCATAGAATTTGTAATCTAAATTTGAAATTTCCTCAGAATATTCCCGTTTTCTGTCACAATATGTCAAATTACGATACTCATTTGTACATAAAAGAATTGGCTAAGCAATATGGAAATGTTGATTTGATCGCAAACACCGATGAAAAATATATAAATTATTCTGTAAATTCTGGATATGGCTATGAATTCGAAGGTGATAAGCCAAGAAAATTCATCAAGTTTTCGTTTGTAGACACGTTCAGATTCATGGCCTCGTCTATAGAAAAGTTAGCTAAAAATCTAAAGAGAGAAGACTTCAAACATACAAATCATTTTATACAAGATGGAAGAATATTGAATGAGATAATAGAAAGACAGCCAAATGACGACGACGAGATTTTTAAAATTCTATCTGGAAAAGGCATATTTCCTTACGAATTTATCGATAGTATTGAAAAACTTGATTACACAGAACAGCTGAAAATTCAAGATTTCTATTCACTTTTGACAGACGAGAGCATATCTGAGAAAGATTATCAACACTACTTGAGCGTTTGGAACAAATTAAAAGAGAAAAATCTTGGAAATTACTCTGATTTGTACAATATCCAAGATGTTTTATTGCTCGCTGATATATTCGAAAAATTTCAGAAACATTTGCCTTAATTGTTATAAACTCGATCCGGCACACTATCTAACAGCTCCCAGTCTCGCATGGGACGCAATGTTAAAATTAACGAAGATAGAATTACAATTAATTAGTGATTATAATATGTATTTGATGATCGAAAAAGGTATTCGCGGGAGGCATTTCTCAGTGTATTAAACTATATGTGAAAGCAAATAACAAATATTTAAAAGATTTTGATAAGACAAAGCCCGAAAATTATTTACTCTATCTCGATGCAAACAACCTTTATGGGTATGGCCTAATGCAAAATTTACCATATAACGAAATCAAGTGGATGGATCCTAAAACGTATACAACAGCAGAATGGCAAGAAAACAATTTTGGAACTCACTGGCGACGAAGATTATGGCTATATTCTCGAAGTCGATCTTGGATATCCAACAAATTTACACGAACATCACAAGGGATTTACCTCTTGCTCCAGAACATTTTAAAAACAAACTTTGCACAACTCTACTGGATAAAACTGAATACGTTGTTCATTCGAGAAATTTGAAGTTCTATTTGGAACAAGGTATGATTTTGAAACATGTGAATAGAGTTATTGCATTCGATCAGAAGCCTTTTATGAAAGAATACATTGATTTTAAACACAAACATGAGAACCAAAGCTACAAGCGACTTTGAAAAGGGACTTTTATAAGCTGATGAACAACTCAGTTTTTGGAAAATCTATGGAAAATGTGAGAAACAGATGTGATATTAAGCTTGGAAATGAAGAATTTTCAATGGAAACAAGCTAAGAAAACAAATTTCAAATGCTTTAACATCTTTGACGACAACTGTATAGCGAGTCACATGTACAAACAAAAGGTTAAATTTAACAAACCGATTTACATAGGATTTTCAGTTCTCGACCTCTCAAAATTGCTAATGTACGAGTTTTATTACAACAAATTAAAGAAGTTTGATCCAGATTTGAATCTGTGTTACATGGATACAGACAGTTATTTTCTAGAATTGAAACGAGATCCTTTTAAAATTATTAAAGAAAATATAGAGGACTTTGATACGAGCGATTATCCAAAAAGATCATGAATGTTTCGGTACTAAAAATAAGAAAGTCATAGGAAAATTCAAAGACGAACTAAATAGCGAAGTTTTAGAAGAATTTTGTGGTTTAAGGTCTAAGATGTACTCGTACAAATATCTAGATAAAAACCCAGTTAGGTGTAAAGGAATTAAGAGAAGCGTTGTAAATAAAACAATAAATATCGAAAACTTGAAGAAATGTTTGTTCGAAGATAAAGAAGAATTTAGGGAGATGACAGTCATCAAAAGTTATAAACATGAGTTGTTACACTGTTACCATAAACAAGCTGGCACTGAACGCTAAAGATGATAAGAGAATTGTCCTAGAAAATAAGATCGATACAGTACCGCTATGGCTATAAAAATGAAGCAAAATCTGATATATTAGACGAATTAAATAAACTTGGAAACTTTGATATGTAAATGGGAAGATGATTTAATTCACTGTCACAAGTGTAAAAAGAAAACGAAAAATATAGATTCAAAAATCGTTCAAACTCAAAACGGGTTGTATAGAATTGCTGCAAAATGTTCAAAATGTAAGACAAATAAGAGTAAATTTATAAAGAATCCTTATGAAAAACAAGTAAAGAAAGAATCTAAGAATAAGGAAGAAATCGAGATTGAAGCTAGAGAAATTCATGCACCGGTACGAAAGAAGTTTAAAAAGAGAAAAATTATAACATTAGGAATTGACGATTTATGGGCAGCAGATTTAGTTATAATGTCTAACTATTCGGATCAAAATGATGGATTCAAGTATATGTTAAATGTTATTGATACTTTCTCAAAATATGCTTGGTCAAGAGCTATCAAAAGAAAAAACGGTAAAGATGTTTCAAAAGCCTTCGAAGATATAGTAAAAGACGCGATAAAGATCAATCACAAACCGCCAAATCTACTTCATACAGATAAGGGTTTAGAGTTTAAAAAATAAAGAATTTAACGAAGTTTTGAGAAAATACAACATTAAGATTTATCATACTGAAAACGAAGAGAAATCAAGTATTGTAGAGAGATATAACAGAACTCAAAATGAGAGAATGAAAGTAATTTTTGAGATTAATAAAAACTTTAAATGGATCGATATTCTTCAAAAAATCGTAAACAATTATAACGATACAGTTCACAGCACAATCAAAATGAAACCGAAAGACGTAGATAAGGATGCAGAAAAGGAGTTATTAGAGACCGTTTTCAAGTATGTTCCACCTGAAATTCACACGAAAACTAAATTAAAAGTCAATGATCATGTAAGAATTGTTAGTAAAAAACAAACATTTTCGAACAAATATAAGAACAATTGGTCAAGAGAAATCTTTGTAATTTATCAAATTAATAACACAGATCCTGTAACTTATAGTATAAAAGATTTAAATAATGAAGAAATAACCGGAAAGTTTTATGAATATGAATTGAAGAAGTCAAAACTGTAATATAAATTTTCTATATATAAATGGCGCATCAAAAGAAATGTACAAAGTGCAAAGAATTTAAAGATTTAAATGAATTTTATAAAGATAAAAATAGGAAAGATGGAATGCATTATAATTGCAAAGATTGTGAAAGGGAATATCATAAAGAATTATATGATAAAATAGAAAAATTAACTTTGGAAGATAAAGAATGTCTTAAATGTAAAGAAACTAAAAAAATTTCAGAGTTTAATAGTGATCACTATAGTAGAGATAAGAAAGACTCATATTGTAAAGATTGTGTAAAGAAGAATCTTCATAGATTATATTATGAAGATACTCATTGTGAATGTGGAAGAATTATAAAATGGTTAAATAACTATGAAAAACATTTACAAACCAAATATCATAAGTTAAGAGTTTAACATTTTCATCGTGTAATAATTTGTTCTATATAAATGGAGTCTCAAAAGAAATGTACAAAGTGTCAAGAAGAGAATAGAAAAGACTGTTATTGTAAGGAATTATATGATAAAATGAACAAATTAACTTTAGAAGAGAAAAAGTGTTACTTTTTTATAGAAATTAAAAATATTTCTGAATTTAATAACTGGCAGTATAGTAAAGATAGAAAAGATGCTTTTTGCAAAGATTGTGCTAAAAAAAATTTTCAGCGAAAGTTATTAAAAACGAAATGCCTTGTGAATATGAAAAAAAGATTTTACAATGGTTACCTAGTTATGCTAAACATTTACAAACAAAATATAATAAATCGAGAGTTTTTAGTAAAATTTAGAAACATTTTCATCGTGTAATTTAGATATTCTATAAATCAGTCGAGATTCTGCCATATTTGTAGTAAAATGATTTCCGTTGTATAAAATATTCAAAGATTCTTTCATTTGGTTATACAGATTGATAGAATTTGGTTCGTCATCAATGAACAAAATCTCTAATTCAGGATAATTTATTTTTAGATGTTTTAATCGTTTTGGTATTTTCTCGTTTCTGAGCTCTGATAACGTAATAAGGCCATTCCCACATGTGATTCTTCTTAATTAACACAAAAACATGGTGTTTTTTCTTATCAAAATCTTTACATACCATATCTCTCTTCATTAATTCCATTTGCAATTCTTGATTCTCTATTTTCAATGATTTCATTTCATCTTTAATTTGCAAGTGTTTAACTTCGTCCTCTAAATATTTAATCTTGTTTTCAAGTTTGTACTCACCAAATTTTCTAATGGAGGGTAAAACCTCTTTTGTAACCCACTTTTGAAAGGTTTTTGCTTCTAATTTATTAGATCTTAGTATTAAAGAATAAAATCCAGATTCATTAATGAAAATAGTGTCAGGATGAAGATTTTGAAAGGGTCTATGGCATAGACTCTTGTAATTTATATATTTAAAGGCTATTTTCTCGTCATTATCAATATTATTTATGATAGCTTGTCTAGTATTTTCATATTGTAAAATTTCTGCAACATCTTTAGCCTTAAACCAAATTTCATTATTTTCGTCAACAATCGTGCAAATGTCTTTATTATTGAATGTAAGTTGATTGTTGAGTAGGTCTACAACTGACTCCATTTAGATAGAAAAGAAATTTAACTAGTAATTTTTATTTCAGTATAAAGTCCAGATTCATTGATAAAAACAGGGTCAGGATGAAGATTGTTAAGGGGCCATTCGAATAGCCCCTTGTTTTTTAAGTAAAAATATTGAATTTTGTCATCATCATCAACTCATTTTTATTCCTTTTTCAATCTTAAATATATTGTTGTTTTACTCTCATTATTTAATAAATTTCCCTCAGAGTCTTGTATAGTTAGAACGATTTTTTGAATTCTTTTAATATTTTTTCTAATTGGAATATAATCGATTTCATTCGGTTTTTCACTGATTTTTGATCCATAAGCAACATTTGGGAAAAAAGTGTACAAAATTTCAGATTCTTTGTGTAAATGTTCGGTATGATTTTCAAAAATAGGTTCAACGAGATTGCAGTGCACTTCAATTACATCGAACGGTCTAAATTTTGGCGTTTTATTTCCTAAATATACCTGATTTGGCTCAATAGTTTCTTGAACAAACCCTAAACAAATCTACAATAATTGCTGAAAACATTATTCTTACTGGTGATTTTATTTGAATTTTATTAGAGAGATAATTTTTTTGCATTTCAAACTTGTTTTCGTCAAAGTTTAAAGATTTATCTGATTGTTTGAATGTTTTCAGATAATTTTTAAGGGAATTTTTAATTTGATCGAAAGTATAATATCCTTTGTTTAAACCATAATATTTTGTTATGTTCTTCTCACTAAATCCTATACAATAAGGAGAACTTCCACTAATATTTATTACAAAATTGTCAGAATAAAAACCGCTTAAACCGATAAAATAATTTGATTCTTCCTCTAAGTGTATAGGATGTTCAAAGTTTAAAACTAATTCAGAGCTTTCTGAAGTCAACTTGAACAGCTTCATTTTCGCAAGCGTTGCTTCAAGATGAAAATCTTCTATTTAAATGGAGAAAATTTTTAAAGCAAAAAGATCAGATAAAACTTCAAACGTTTGAAGAAAATAAGAAAGATCAACCAATCAGATTGTTAATTGTTGGTTCAAGTGGATGTGGAAAAACAACTTTATTATTAAATTTTATCTACAATAGGTTGATTCCTTATTCCAATTTGTATGTTTTTAGTAAATCTTTAGAACAAGACGCATATAAAAAATTACAAGAAAGAAAGATTTGAAAATATTGAGAAAAACTTAAACAAAAAAAATATCACATTTTTATAATGCTTCTGAGGACATAGTTCCGTTAAGCGAATGTAAAACCCAATTCGTTAATCGTTTTTGATGATTGTATTTTAGAAAATCAAGACGTTATTAAGGAATATTTCGTAATGTCCCGTCACAAAAACATATCTTGTATCTATCTTTCCCAATGCTTTTCAAAGGTTGATAAACAAGTTATAAGAAATAACCTGAATATGTTGTGTATTTTTAAAGCAAGATGATCACTATTCGAGAAAGATTTATAACAATTATGTGGGATCTGATATGAGTTTTAAACCACTTTATTGAGTTATGTGATAAAATTTGGAAGGAAAGACTACGGATTTTTAACTATTAATCTAACTTTGAAGCCTAAAAATGGTAAATATCTGAATAAATTTTCTAACATAAATGCTGCTCAGTGGTCTGACAAATCTACTTGATAAAATATTTGTTACAATTATTTTTACATTATCTTTACTTTTTATTTACATTATGAAAATAACAGAAAAACGGTAAAATCTGTTCACGTTCCACGTTGTACGTTCCACGTTTTCACGTTTTCGTGTTCACGTTCACGTTCCACGTTCTACGTTCACGTTCACGTTCCACGTTCTACGTTCTACGTTTCCACGTTCACGTTCACGTTTTACGTTCCACGTTTTACGTTCCACGTTCACGTTCTTACGTTCCACGTTCACGTTTTACGTTCCACGTTCACGTTTTACGTTCCACGTTCACGTTTTACGTTCCACGTTCACGTTTTTACGTTCCACGTTCACGTTTTTACGTTCCACGTTTCAAAATTTTCCTAAATAAATGGCGAACGTAACTTCTGAAGACGCGAAAAAACTTGATCAAATCGAAAAGAAATTAATCAAAGAATTTAAAGAACAGATTCGAATGGATGAAGAAGAACAAGAACTTATTCAAAAAAATTAATCAACCTGTAACTTCTGCAATAAAAAATGTTGAGGGCAAAATTGAAAATGTTTTAAGCGATAATCAAAATTTAATGAATTTGGGTTCCAGTTGTACGACAATATGCTGATATTTCGATTCCAGAATCTGAAGTAGAAGAGTTTGAATTGCCAAAATTACCATCTTCAACACCATTTAGACCTAGAATCATTGAAGACTCTACCATAGTTGAACCAATAAGTCCTGGAACAACGGATATAATAATTGGTAAAATTGGTAAAAAATTTCCTTCCTAGAGTAAAAGATGATAAATTTGGTTTGTATTGGGATAAAAAAAAGAAAAGTTTTATGATTGGAAATTTACCCGTTAATTTTGAGCATAATTGATATCATTATTAATGAAAAAACATATGAAGGAACTCCGGGTTTATGGAGATTATTAAACAGGCACTGATGTTCAAAAAGACGGTTTATATTCTGAAGAAGACTTAAAAAAGTATACTGAAATTTTATGGAAATCTGATTCAATTTACAAAAATAATGATCCATCAACTAAGAAACCAAAGTCAAGTAAAGGTAAAAAATATCTCAATTTGATTAAACCAATTTGGGAAAAAAAACGAAATCGAAGGATCAGGTGTAAGAAAAATACAGTTGATAATAAGATTGAATACAGATATATCGACGATTTGACAAAACTCGATGGAATTATTAATTATATTTATGCTCAAGAGAAGGCTGGAAACAACAATTTTTTTGAACGAAAAGAAAGCGATTAAAGATTTTATTTCGAACAAACTTGATGAAATGATTGAAAAACCTGATGGAATTAAATATTTAAAACGAGTTGTTTTGCCGGCAATAAGTTCAATCTATGATTGAGGGTAGTGGACTTTTGAATGATTTTATCAACAATTTACCTTTTGAATTACACGTACCAACTTATCAGTATCTGGGGCCTGGCACAAAACTCGAAAAAAAAAGACTAAAAAGAGGAGATCCTGGTATAAATAAATTAGATCAAGCTGCTATGGAACACGATATTTTTTATGCAAAACATAGAGACACAAATTCCAGACATATCGCAGATAAAGTTTTGCAAGATAAGGCAATGGATAGATTTTTATCAAAAGATGCTAGTTTAGGTGAAAGATTTGTTGCGCTTTCCAACAGCTGGAGCAATGTTTTTGAAGAGAAAACTAGGAATGGGAATCGAAGAGAACTTGAAATTTTAAACTATATAAATGGAGGTAAATGTAAATTTCAGCAAAAATCAGAAAGAAAAAAATAAAATCCGCTTTTAAGAAGAAAATACCCGTTAGTATTCAATTTAAAATAGATCAACTAAAAAATGGCGAAGATAAGATATTTTTAACAAATAGACAATACAATAAAACTCGAAAAACATAAGAAAAACAATAAAGGAACCAGAATAGAATTTTCTTATAATCAGTTGAAAGAACTTAAAAATGGTGGACTTTTGAAAGATTTATTAGATTTTGGAGAAAATATTCCAGTTGTTAAAAATGTTGTTCCTTATGTTCGTAAAGCTGCTCCAAATCGTTAAAAAGGATGTGATTCCTATTGTTCGAAACATTTTAAATTGGTTAGATAAAGAGTTGGAAGATGTTACAGGATCTTGGATTAGATGAAAAAAACTTTGAATTACGTGAAATCAAACATTGAAAAAAAAATTTAAACCTTTAACATTCGGGGAATTGGAAGAAATCTGCAAAAATATTAAACATTTTAGAGGAATCTTCATGAGAGATACATTACCTGAAAAAGTTAAGAAATTTGAATGTGGAATTGTGAATTTAGACTCGATTATGGGAAGTGGAACGCATTGGATTTGTTATTATAAAAATGATAAGAATGCATGTTATTTTGATTCGTATGGAAGAATTGAGGACAAACCACCTATAGAATTGATTAAATATTTGAAAAAATCAAGCGTTCTACTACAATGATTCTCAGATTCAAGACTATAAAGATCCCCCAATTTGTGGTCATTTATGTGTTTTTTGTTTTGAATGAACTGAGTACTGGTAAAGATTTTTAAAGAAGTTGTTAACAAATTATTACTTAATAAAATATGGATTCACAAAATATTTTTGACGTATTTGGAACACAAATTATTCAAAATGTAGATAATAGTTTGAATTTTGATAGTTTGAGAAATGAGTTTGATAACAAGTTAGAAAAATGTATTACAAAACCTTCCAGATTCAGATATGTTTGCTGTCGAGATTAAAGATTTTAAAGCAGAATATGATAACAAACTTGCAAATTTCATGAGTTCAAATGAAGTTGCTGATAAAATAAAAACATTGGAAAAAGAAGTTGATGATGGTGTAAAAAAATTATTTACCAATTTAATGTCTCATATCGAAAAAGCTGATAAAATTACTGAAGCGATCAAAGTTGAAAAGAATTATGTTAGTTTGGCTAATAAAAAAAGAATTGTCGGTGTTCGACCTGGTATTGACAAACATGATGTTGTTGTTAAAGAACAAATTTTAAAACCTCTAAAATTATCAGAAAACATCGATATTGTTGATTTACATGATCCGAATGTTAAAAATGCCTTAGATTTTAAAGGAAAAAGAATTAGCAGTGTTAGTAAAGGAATTAATCCATTTGATGTTGTTGTAATGATTCAATTAGAAGATCCTATTAAAATGTTTAATGAACTAAAACAAAATTATGAGAATCATAAACAGCATGTTAAAGATTTTACAACAGAAGTCTATGAAAAACTTGATGAAAGAAGTAAAAGATCAGTAGACGATGTTGGTGAATTACTTGATAAAGTAAATAAACTAGAAGAAAACTTTAATACATATAAAAATGATGTTAATGTATTAGTTGGTGAAGTAATTAACAAAATTCTGGAAGATTTTGATACACATTTCAATGAGAAAGTAAACTTTTTTGAAAATTTTTGGTACACGTTTCAATGAGAAAGTAACATATAATAATGAATTACTTAAAAGAATAGATGATCGATACTCTTTATATCTCGATAAAGTAAATAAACTAGAAGAAAACTTTCATAAATTTAAAGAAGATGTTAATAAAACTTTTGAAAATATTGATAACAGATTTAATGGATTAGGCGGCTATGATGACTAATTTTCCTTATATAAATGGCGCTCATATATTGTGTGAGATGTAAAGAAAAAACTGCAAACAAATGATATAAAATACTATGCAAACATCAATGGAGTTAAGAGAATTTCTGGAAAATGTGCTGAATGTAACGCTAAAAAGAGCCAATTTATAAAAACTTGATTTGAAATTTTTTCCTAATAAATAGAGATGGCGGGACATTACAGTGCTTTCGATCTTTTTATCATGCAACACGAAAGAGATTTGAAAAAAGAACATTGGGATGACATTTCTCAAAAATATGAATTATCCGAAGATATGATGAGATTTATACGTAAACAAATTGAAATTGGTATAACATTGCTAAATATCAAACTTTATCATCAGAGTTCATCAAGAAAATATACATTATCAATTAAAAGATCATATGTCTGTTCTTTGTCTCTATCAACACTTGAGTATAAAGTTTTTGGATGAAAATAAAGATACAGTTGATTGGAACAATATTATAGATAGCGGTTACTATCCTGTGCAAATTTTATTGAAATATGTGACCGAGATCGCAAAATTTAAGGAAGAGAATCCTGAATATGACGAAGTAGATCATTAAAAATGACTCTAATCTTTTTAATTATTTTACTAAAATTTATATCTTTTCTTATAAAAACGTACATTATATCGATGAAAAAATGATATCTTTCTTATACATGATGTTTAAAAATTTCTAAATTTTCTCTTATTAAATGGCGGACTACAGAAAATATGCTAGTGATATTGAAAGGGCGGAGTTTAAAAATTTCTATCCAATTAGTAAACAACATTTGAATGAACCGAATAAAAGAACTGAGTTTAATATTGATTTAGGAGATAACTTTTGCTCGTCTAACTTCCAGTTTTATATTTCTGGATCTTTAACAAAACAAGATGGTCAAGCATATCTTGGAACTGATAATGTTAGATTAATCGATAATTTTATACCGTTTTTATTTTCTAAGATTGAAGTAAGAAAACACAATAAATTGATAGAAGAAGTCGAAAACTGTGGTCAATTAAGCACTATTAAAGGAACTATTTCGTATTCAAAAAGTGATGTTATTTCTCAAACTTCTAATGGCTTTGAATCAGATTTTAAATTTGGTGTTTTTGAAGCAGCTGGAAATTTATCTCATTTTGGATTAGGATTTTTTTGAAAATGTTACTATTCCGATCTATAAAGGAGGATTTTATCTAAGTTTTATAAGAGCAGAAGACGATGATGCGATATTAAAAACAAAAACTGGAAATGATATATGCCAGTTGATGGCAAATTTACAATTACAGATTTTTTTTATTAGAGTTCCAATGATTGATTATAAAACCACGAGTAAAATTAGGTTGATTGATGAAATTACAAAAAGTCAAAACATTATGTTTAATTTTCTAGATTGGCAATGTATTGAACAAAAAGGTATTTCCGGAACAACTTATTCGTTCGATATCACAAATATTTATAGAAATATCTTCAATCCCAAGTTCGTTATCATATAGGTTTTCAAACAGATAGACAGAATAATCAAGAAAAAAATCCTTCAAAGTTTGATAGTTTGAATGTAAAAAATATCAGAGTAAAATTGAACGGTTCTTATTATCTAGATGAATTACAAAATTTAAACATTTCCGGAGGTCTTGTCAGAATTATGTATCAGATGTATCAAGATTTTTAAGAAAGTTTACTGTAATAATAAGGAAATTTATTACAATCCTAAAGAATTTTTTAGCGAATAGACCTATTTATGTCATTGATACAACAAAGAGTTTGACAAATATTTCTGGTTCACAGAACGATATAATTATCAATATGGATTTTCAAAAAGCTGTTACAAACTCGACATGTTATGTGGTTGTGGTTTCTGAGAAATTTTTAGCCTATGATGTGATTAAGAACGATATTAGAGAAATTCAGTAAAAATCGCGTTATTTTCACTATTATTCGTCGGATAGTTTTAAAAACTTTACAGAATTGTTAAAGACATTGATAAAAGTATTCATTTTAAATTGCAGTAAAAAAACTTTGAAAAATAGTGATGATATTAGGAAAAAACTATTTCAAGGTCATGGACCGGAAGTGATGATTTTACAAAATACTTTAATATTTACTGAACCTATATACCAAATTTCATCAGAAAAGCTCCAATAGTTCTCTAGATATAAGAATTTAAATATAAGGGATGATTGGGGGTAGATTTTGAACATTTTGTTATTTTCATGAAATTTTAAGTAGAACTCGCTTGTTTTTGAAGTTTCAGATTTGTCTGATAATTTTTTATATTTTTTTTATGAATATTAAGAAATAGGGGATGATTTCACCCTTATGGCTAAGTTAAGTCGAAAGAGTTAAGTATTTACTATATGTGTACCAAATTTCATTAAAATCGGTTGAGTGGTTTTTGAACAACAAGGTTTGAAAGAAATATTGATATATACTTATTTAAATATACATTGGAAACTATAACAGTTCTAGGGAATTGAGACATTTCATTTTAACATGTTGGTAACACTACAATCTCGTCTTCATCTCTTGCTGGGCGTTGGCCACGTATAGCTAGCCATGTGTGATCCTCCTCTATTTTAAACGAAATTTAACAAGATATATCATTATTTAGAAGATTCTAATGTATTTGCAAGTTGAAGAAAGAAGATATGGACTTTATAAAGTAAGAAGATTTGCTGTGAAGATCTGTGTGTTTCTTGTTAAAAGTGAAGTGAAGTGTTCCACTGGGCGTTGTCCTTCATATTTAATAAGTTTCTATTATATTCTCGAAGAAAGACATTACAAGAAGATTGTGTGTTGAATTTGTGTAGACATTCTAAACTGTGATAAAAAACATTGTGTGAAAATAGTGTTCATTTGTAATACAGAATTAAGTGTTTTTTACAGTGATTTCATTGTCGCACACGGCGTGTGCAAAGCAAGGTCATTGTTTGGTGTCACTACTGTCCTTGTACCCACACACGGCGTGCGCAAAGCAAGGTCAAGCGTTAGTGGTACAAAACGCTCTCAGCAGACGTCACACAAATCTAGAGTTGATTGAAATAAAACATATGATACCTTTCTTCTTATCCCATTCCCAATTTCTTAGAAGTTAAGTAGATATCGCAAAAACAACGCACACTAACAACACTCATTTTGTATGTCTTTAACAATAATTGATTAAATTCATGTTATTCTCTTTCATTCCTTCTAATACTTCAAAAATATACTCTTTCGCCACTGAAAAATCTCGATTTCTTCCGTAATAATCTTTGTAATCATAGACAAAATATCCTAAATAGTTGTACAATAGAATGAAATTATTTCTATTTATCTCTGTTGTAGAAATGTAAACATAAACATTTGTGCTGAAAAATTTATATCTCGGTAGACTTAGTTCCATAATCTCCATTTATAAAAAAATCTTTTTTTTGTTTAAATGGAAGAGTACAATGCCAACTGTTACAAGTGTTATAATAGAGGAGAAATTATTGATAAAAAATATTTAGTTTTGTAGAGATTGTAATTTAATTTTGTATGAAAGACCTAAACCTAAGAAATTTCGAAATAAACTAACACATTTGAATAATCTGCTTATGAAATTACAATTACGGAGACAAGAGAAGCAAACAAAATTTGTTACAGGAATTTAGAAAATAACAGAATAAAAATTTTTACTTATCTCTTGGAACCATTTGACAAAATTATTTTCCTTTTCAAAGAATACATTAGGTTTGTAGGTATCGATTACACACGTTTATTATGAAAAGATATTACCTGTATTTTTTCATTATCTGGATGTTGAATTTGTCTACGATTTTAAGCCAGAAATCCCTCGATGATTTTATAGTACATTTGGAGAAAGTAAATGAAGAACCTCGTCAAAAACAATGAAGATGTTGGCAATTCCCTCGACTTCTCGAGTGATTGTTAGCAAATTTCATTTTTTCCGTCTTTAAATTTTTTCTATTTAAATGGAGTTCTTGAAAGAGTTAAAATGATATTGGAGAATGTAAGTTTAAAGAGTATAAGAAGTTAAATGAATTGGAAGAAAGGAAGAAACATAGAATCTTGAATTTGGAGAAAATGAAAGATAAATTCGGGTTTACAATAATTGCCGAGTTGGAAGATTGTAAAGTACACTTGCCCGAACAGATTTTTGACTGTTTTGGATGAAAAAAAGATTAAAGAATTAAACAAAAATGAAAAATTACACTTGATTGTTACTGGAAAGAAGACTATAAAAGATAAAGAAATTATAACAAATTAACTTTGTAGAATAAAGTCTTAACTCTAAAACTTGCAGTCCCTCCCCACGTCATAGTACTGTTTTGATAAACCATTAGTTGGTTTTGTCTTTCTTCATAGGAATCACATGGAATATTATCTACAGTAATACCTTTTGTTTCACACAAAATGTGGCTATATTCTATAAGAAAAATTCTATAATGCTCTTTAATGAATTGTGTTGATAAATCTTGATACTCACAAAAATTCCTAAGAAATTCATCAATTAAGTCTTGATTATCTTGAAAGAACGTATAATATGGGAAAAATGTCATAAAAAAAACGATTGAAAACTCTCTGTTTGTTTATTTTTTACTTTCTTTTCAATATCTTTCGTAATTATATTAAATATGTAATCCCTTACTTTTTTAGTTTTTTGCCGATAGTAAAACACTCCATTAGACGTTTTTTCTGCAAAAGACTTTACAAGTTCAATGAATTCTGTATCATTTAAGTAAAGTATCGAAGACGATATCAACTGTTGTTGGACATAAACCGGAAATTCAATGAATTCATCTTTGTTGCACTGTTTTAATGCTAGAAATTGTAGAGACTTTGGTGAGTTTCATGTTGTTTATTTTAGTAGAAAAGTTTTTTATTAAAGTACAGTATGTTTTTAGTAAAAAATGTTTTAAATTGATTAAATTTTATTAAGATTTCGAAGATTTTTCCTTTATTCGTAGCAGATTTGACAACAATTTTTACAAAGCACAGCTTAAGAAAAGTAGAAGCAAACAGCTGTAGATTTGGGTTAATTTTTCATTCCACAGAGTAGATAGTAATGTACCGATCGCTTTTGGAGACGAACGACTGTAGATTCGGTTAATTTTTCATTGAGATTTGCTGTGTTATTTCTCAGCTTCCTTTATGGTACATTGAACAGTATTTTACATTGCTTTTCGGTCGGCTCCGAAAGTGCGCCAGGAACCCCATATTATTATCTACTTATATATATTTATATATATATATTTATATATATATATATATATCAATGTTTCGGTAAGTTTCGCTATTTAAAACTGCCTGTACTTATATTTTCTAACGTCACATCTTTACGTTTATTTTCCACCTTTAATTAGTGTGTAAGTTGACCAACAGTATCACACAAACAAAATACATGTACATGAAGACGGAGAACCATCATGAATTAATCTGTTACAAACATTCTAGGAAATTTAATAACATTTCTATAATCTGCAATTTCTATGATTAAATCACATACTCAATTTAAAAACATAAATTAAATATTAAGTCATTTATATTCTCGTATTAATCTTTGTGTTTGATAAAGTTCGACATATTAATTCACATATTCAAGCAAATGAGGAAATACTGTCTTTTTGCTTCAGTAACTACTACATAAATATATTGTTTCATGGTTTATATTGCGTACTTAGTTTATGTGTTAACTATAATCGTTATTACTTATTTCATTCTAAATAAACTAGGCCAAGCAAGGAGATCAAGCGGTAATAGGGTGTATAATTATAAACCGTATAGATTTATATACACTTAAATTAATCTAATTGTCTTATTTGCATCGCCATACTTCTCGACGTTTAAAGCATGTTCAATCCTTTGTTTTAACTTATAATAACATTTGATGGAGGCACTCTCGGATATGTTTTTATTGAATAATTTGATTTCGGGGCTCAAGAATTGTCCATTAACAAATTAAAGGACATTTGAATTCTGTTTCTGAGGATTGACATTAAATATGTATTAAAAATAACCTTGCATAACCAGTTTTTTCAACATAGGAGGTCAGGTTTATGACAAAGAGTTGTAACAGTTTATTTACGTAACTGGAAACAAGTTCTGTTGGAGTATGGTGCCCATAGTGTCTTTTGAACTATTGCGTTTTAGGGTTTCAATATAGATATCTTCCTTGGAGATTCTTGAAAATTACTTCAAATTTAAGCAAAGTTAGTTTTTGCTTAAATCAAAGCAAAATAAGTTAAAAAAGCGATTGTGTGATGTTTCAACTATAGTGGTTTTTTAACTATATATAAAACAGTAACTATAATAATATAAGGCAAGCATTTAATAATTAAACAAATATTCAGTCTGGTATATTTTATAATGCACGTTTTAAAAAGAATGAACCTCCGTGTTGTTAAGCATAAACTAAAAGCAAACAGGTCAACCGTGTAATGGCCTGTTTAACGTAAATAAACAATGACAACGGAGATTAATTTTAACTAAGCTCATGTTATTAGCGTTGTTGATTAGGTTATGGAAATCCATTTATTACTTCAAACACAAACCGGTGATATGCTGATATTACAAAGGAAATTTGATTATGCAAACATTTCTAAACACAAACGTGGACATATTATTTAATACTTATTATGTCGTAGATAAAACTGAACTCTAAGTAAATTTAATAGGATCAAATTAATATTCAAATTTCTTGTTACGAAGTACGTAAAAAGACTGGCTTCAAAATCATTAATGTTTCTAACTGTAATTACAAACCTCTGTAATAGTATTTATCTTATTATCCACAACAAAAACATATTTTCAATACCAATATTTACGTCGTTTAGTATACATTTAAAAGTTACATTATACAAGCTTCTTTCTTACTGGAATGGAACATACATGTAACACTCCAAAACTCATCTAGTTTTATTTTAAACGAAAAACCTCACATAAATAAAATATAATAATTATTGGATTTTTATTTATTCCGTAATTTTAAATATATTTTTATTTACAGAAAATGACATAAAAATATTTATTAACGGATTTAAAAATACAATAATATATTATAACTAAACTGTTATATTTTTTATATCAGTGATGTAATATAAAAATATAACAGTTATAACAGTATTTTGTTATAACTGTTTAGTTATAACAAAATAAACTGTTATAACTAAACAGTTTTTTTCATGCATTTATAGATATGTATTCCTCTATTTAGGAAATAATGCTATTGAATTACAGAAAACATTTAATTAAATATTTAAAAGTTATTTTTGACGTTTATAATATTAACCCGATACCGGCTTTAAAATCATTAATTTTTCTAACTGTAATACAGTTTACCATGTTAAACTAATCTGATAAACTGCTATGTTCGATGTGCTTATTATAAAGATAGCAAATTACGATTTTGAATAGACGTTGATGTTGAAAAGCTTAACAGACTAGATTATAAATTGCAAAGGAAAATCCTAAAATACAGACGCACGTTCTTACTAACAAATAAAGTGTCAATTCCCAGAGGAAAATTCTAAAATAATGTCATAATTGAGGTTTATGTTGGTTGCTGTGCAATGTTTCATTGATATAAAAAAAAATCCTTTAATATACATGGCCATTCTTTTATGCTTATAAAAATTGTACTATATAACTTTACTAATAAAAAATTATATTTATTTTTCAATACAATAACGAAAAGTTACTGCATGGGGAAAATATTATATTTTTATTATATTATTTTATAAATTGTACATATACTTTCCAAAAAGCAATTATTAAACCATGAACTATTTTCTACTTTTCAATTTGATTCCCAAATTATTGGTAAAATTATGTACAATGCAATATTAAAGGCTGGAAATATAAAAACGAATTTTTTACTGCAATAAAGTGAACTGTACTTTTAACGACGGTATAAATAGCAGGTCTAATAATAAAACAGATAAAAATTATCATAACAAAAACAAATATTGACTCTTTCTCACGTCAATAAGTAAATAAATGTTCCTAAAATATTAAGTGCCTAGTTTAAGAGTTATATTTTTTTTATATATGCATAGATAAGGATTCCTCTACACATGCCTAAAATTGTTTACTCTTTTATTAAATTATCGGAGTAGTAAATTATGACGATTATCATTAATTGTTGCTGAGTAATTCTAATTGTATACAAAATGTTTCACTGTACAACTGCGGGGTCATAAAACACTGTTCTTTTAACTTATCTCTAAAATAGATTGGAATAGCTTCGATTGGCATTAATGATCTCCAGATTGTTTTGAAAGTCATACAACAATGTCTTGACAAGTCTTGAATTTAGTGTATTGTTTTTAAACAGGCAATTGCATGTAGAGCCAAAGGTAACTACTAGTCTAAAGTGAATAGAGATTTATTTTATTTCAACATATTAACTTCGGCGGACGCAGATCCATTTAATTGATACTTCAACATGTTCCTTAGTATAAATACACCATTTTTAATAACTGTACATATTAACACATTGACTACGGCGGCGCACACTACTAATATTACCACTGTTTTAAGGACGGTACATGACTTGAGTCGAAATGAAGATGTTAAACTAACACACACGTGTTTAAACGGATGTAAACTCACTTACACTAAAACTAATTTACTTCCTGTACACGGTAACATGTCAATGAATATTGTTGTAAATGGGTAATATCAAAAAGGGTAATAACGTTTATTGGTGGTTTAAACAAATTTAATACATTGTAGCCTTTGTAAAAAAGTTCGTAAATTATTTTTAATACTGAAATGTCCGCTGGCAACCTATTGAAAAAACTTAAAGAGCATACAATTGAATTCTTTCAAAGGTTCGGTGTGTAAGAAAAACTAAGTTTGAATCACTTTTTAATATAGAAGCGGTGAAAACCAACAGTTTTGTTAAATGTTAAAATATTTTACAATGTGAATATTAAAACACTTGTAATGCATACAAATATATGTAAATCAAAAAACACGGCAAGGATATTGATTAGTGGAAATGATCTTGCAAGTATGTCTAGGACTTATAAACAAAATTATTCTATGGATCTTATTCTGGCACTTGATAAATTTTTTCAGTAGTTTTGAGGACCTTTTTATCGTGACTCCATAAGAAGTAGCATCTTGCAGTAGCTTTAGTGAACCTCTTTGGTATAGGTTTGTTTTTAAAATTATTATAGCAAAAAAATTCTGAAATGGTGCTAAGCTAGATGTTTGTGATATGAAGTAGCCAAGAAAGGGATAATTCAAGCTAAACACTTAAAACCTTTGTGGAGGGTGAAGACTGTATGTTTAAAAATTTCAGGTCACTCTGAATTGATTTTCTCTGTTTAGTATAAAATTTACTAGTGTAAATAAGTGGGACTAATGAAATATTGCTATAATATACTAACCTCTGGAATACCAAAATTTAATTAAAAACTAATATCTCATATGTTGATGTTTTATAATTTGAAAGTTTGATTACAGTGCTAATTAGATTCTAATAACTTTATTTTTGAAATATGTCTAAAAAAAGAAGGACGGAGTGTACAACACCCAACCCGAAATACAAAAAACTGTAATTTTCGCAGTTTAGATGTAACAAAGTAGCAGAGCAATGTAAGTTTGTTTCGAAGTATTTTAATGATTAAATTATATGTATAATAATGAAATAAAATAAACAGGTATCCAGAATTTTTTTTTCTAACTCGGTCGAGCAAGTCTCTGAAAGTTGAATACACACATCATTGATCACTGCCAAACAATGATCAATCTTCTCTCATATTGTTTACAAACTGGTAACGATAATTTCCCATTTACAAAATGAGAAAATTACCTAATACAAATTGGTAAGTTTTAGATATTTATTATAGTATTGGTCATTAAATAGAACGGAGATTATTGAAACTACCAACATTTGTCATTACATTTGTTGTTGATTATGCCAGTTGCATTGGGTTTGTCACAATAAATGCATACTAAGAACTATTTGTTTGAGAATTGAGCTTTTGCTTCCTTCCTATACTGCAATAATCAATTCTTATCAGCATAGATCTTAGACAATTAGGTAACACTTTACTATAAGCGGAAATTAATCCGCTAAAACTATCCACTGGACGAAGTGCGGACGTAACCTAATCACTAGGATGTACGCTATTTCTTTCTTTTTCTTGTTATATAGCACGTAAAATGAAAGTCATGATGTATCTCCACTACGTCCGGATGTAAACTGTTTAATAGTTTAAAAATTTAACCAATGGTATGGTTGCATATAGTGAGTATCATTCGCCACACATAGATATTTTAAGATTTAGGCAATTACTGCTTAAAACATTTAACTTTCAAGAAAGGCTTAACGAATTGCTTTTATATCACGGCAGCATGACTTTGCTACGTAACATGTGATGCAAACTTTGAAAATGAGTAAAATATAATTACAAATTTAAATTTGTAGTACATTTCAGCATTTCAAAATGTTTTTATGAACAATAGCGTTCCATTAACACAAAAATGATTAAACATTATAAATTCGGGAATATACTTGGTGTTCTCAAATTCAAAGATATCAAACTGCAAACTGTTATAAATGACATCACTCAGTAAGGAAGAAATAATTTCATTTGTCTTGTCTTTTTACACGATGTATTCATAACGAAGTTAGGCTACGTTTATATTGGAATTTTTTTATAAAACATCATTTCTATAGATTAAAAAAAGGTATCAGCAAACCAAAATGTCGGTCGCGTGAGACTTTTCCCTGAAGTTTGATCAAAATTTCGGTTCGTTATTAACAAATATAACAGATAAAGATAAGGAAAATACATTTGTAAAATTTCTACCAAACAAAACAGAAATTGTATCAGCTTACTGAATGATAGGTTCAAAATTACACTACAAACAAAATTATATTTTTTGACCTGCGCTATCATATTAGTCTGAGTGGAAATTAAGTGTAATGCAAAATTGCTAGTCTACGTATCAGGCATTCAAATCAAATCAAATATTTATTTGTTGTAAACATGTTCACATGTATAACAAATTAAACTTAAAAGGTTACTTAACCTAACTTAAAGAGTTAACAACTTCGTAAAATTCTGTTACATCGTATAACACAATCACAGATCACATTGTACAGATCGCCCTTTTATATTTTCCCCCAAAATAATTCAAGATATTTTTTTGTATTAGGATAAATTTACATTCCAATGTTCAAGCCGTTATTGCCTCGTATTGAAAGTTAATACACAGCAAAACTGCTAGAAAGACGGATAAAATTGACCTTACTCAATTGAGATGCTAGACAAGGAATAGATAGGAAGACGGTGCTGAAATTAAATGGACGTATGAGTTGAAGCGGAAGAAAGGAGGATTATACCAATGGCAAGATTTCATACAGAAGTGCTCCCTAGTTCTAAATTCTGTAGACTTAGATATATTATCAAAGCCTCTTTCCATTTTATTTAGTATCTTCTATTTCATAGTGTATTCGAACAAGAAAGCTAGAAAGGCTTAGACACATTGAGATAAATTTTAATAATTTATAAATAGTGACATAATGCAGCTTTAAACCATACATTCTCTTACTTATATTACTCATGGATTATTTTCCCACATTAAACATTCATACATATTTAAGATAAATTACACAAGAAATTAAAATTTTCAAATATTATATAACGAATAAGTATCGTGTATTAAATCATATTGACCATTGTAAAGGAAACGTATCTATGGTTACGGAAGAGGTTTTCTGAAGAATTAATGTACTTAATAAAACTGTAGAGTTACTCTCTTTCCAGTGTCAAATCTCGTTTTGAAAGTCGCGAGTATTCAAATTGGTAAAAGAACTCAATCCCACCTGTAGCTCTAACCTCGTTTCTGTAATGGGTCGTTTGATAAATTTAACGTGTCTCTACGTATACTCATTATTGCCATTTATTATCTTATAGTCAATTATAAACACTTTATATTAGTTTATTTTCCCAAATCGCATGTAAATTCTCTCGTTTATAAGTCAATTAATTGATTTCAGTAAATTATAAAACTATAGTGTTCCTACAACATAAGTACCAGAAATTATAAATAAAATAAGCACGTTTAGTATAACATTACTTGTAATGATATTATATATAAACGAATTTCATAAATACGAGTATTATGGACAAAATGTCACAATTGAAAATAAAATATAAGTTACATACTAAGAAAAATTACATATTGTCTCTTCACAGTATATTTACGTAATTAAACGATAAATAAACGATTTACGTAATAGAAATCCATATCATTAGTATGATGTAAAACCGTATAGGATCATTGTATGAATACATTTAGATCATTTATGTCGAGGGATAAAGTTTTTAATTTACGAATGATGTATTGTAGTGTTCATCAGATATGATGTATGACATCATTTATGAACGTTACACAGATAACCCACACGTTAATTGGGGCTCAATTTGTAAGTAAAATTTTCTCCTGCAATGTATCACGTTGTCTGATAAAATCTCCATCACCGATGTCCATTTTAAATTATGACTACCTAATCTTCACAATGCCCATATCTAACACCACACTTTATCAGATTATTAAAATAATTATTGAAAAAATATAAAGTTAAAAAATCAAATCACTTAATAAAGTTACAAACATAACATTTGTAATTTCAGACTTAGGTTCTGTGCATAACTAACTTGTAAACGGTGCTTTATATATGTAAAAATTCTTCCTTCTTGAAGGATTAATTTAATTTCTGAAATATATAAACAATTAATAGGAACACTGTAATTGTGGGATTGCATTGGTTAAATTAAGTACTCAAATACGTTTTTCCTTGATTTAATAATATTTATAGTTTTTTTTATTTATTTATTAAAAAACGTCCCAACTAATGATCTATTAAAGGGTTTTTATTGTTTAATTGTTGGAAAATGTATAATCCTTGTAATTAAAAACAAGGAACCAACATATAAAAATAATATTATTATACTTATTAAGCGCTATAATATTAGGTGAGAGGTGGTTTAATCAATACGAACGTTGAAGGTTATTTTTGACGATGGAAGGATTGTGAAGGAAACAGGATTTTCCGGACATTTGCCATCGTTCAGTGAAACAAAAAATCAGTACACTACGTTTCGAGATCTGCAATCTGATCTCTTCTCCAGATAAAGAACTAACCTAACTACATAATTCTGTGATTTTTTGTTTCACTGAACGATGGCAAATGTCCGGAAAAGTCCTGTTTCCTTCACGAACGTTGAGGAAAGCTCCATTTCAACCTCCGCAAAGTGTAACTTCTGAAATCTTACATTGTCACATAGTAGAATCCTGAAAAGAGATCCAGTAAATTACGTGAAGAAGAAGCTCATAATTGACATTTTGCAAAGGTGTTCATCAGGGAAAGATGCACTAGAATATAATGTAATCTAGATTTAAAATTAATCCATATACATTGTATCACCAGGTGTTCGATTGAGTGTACTACAATGCTGACACGATTCCAAATTATAGTAAGCAGCCGAATATTTATACACAATGTAGCCATGATGGGATGTGTTCGTTTAATACGAATTTTGGGTTCTTTCCGGATGTAAAGAATGAGACAGCTTCAGCCTTTAGATGATGCTTTAAGCGGTAAAGAAAATTAAGCTATATAAAAATTATTATAGAAGATATTACTCTACTGTTAGTTTTGGCCCAAACGAGTTTAGAGACTGATGAAACTTAGCAATAGTATCGTTGTCTATGATGTTGAGATCAAAATATTAAAATATATAGGAGTCATTTAACCCATTGCCTACCACTGTCATATTTTTAGGACATATTTAAAATAATTTTATTTTTTTGAATATATAAAACTAGGATAATAGTTAAAAACCCTCTTGGGTTACTAATTATATACTGAATTAATATTTTTTTAACACTTTTATTGTCAAATTTTTATAGGTTTAAGCCCTATATTTACTGCCTTTAAATAAGTAAAAAAACTACTTGCGAACCTTTCATGATACATTTATATGTACAATAAATGTTACTTATTTTTATTTGAGCTAAACAACACAAATCTCTTATTTATATAGTCATATTTCAATAAAAGTATAACTTTTCATGAAAAAAGCTTAAACTTAGCTCTCAGCCATGTTTTTTGTAAGCTGTCCTATAAATATGACAGTGGTAAATAGCAGTGGCTTACGCATGTATCTGCTCCAGAGACTAGTTACAACCTGATCTCTCCCCACCAGAGTCTCAATGGAGTGCCTGCAGTTTACTTTTGCTGAACGTTGTCTTTACTGTGTTGAATCATTTTAGTTCTGTGTTTTTTTTATTGATAAATGTATATTTTTTACTCATAAACAATGGCAAGTACATCACATATAAACGATTGAAGAAATACTTCTTTTATTAGGAGATTTAGAAGAAAGTGAAGCTAATGTAGCTAGTGCTAATGGTGTTGTTTTACCGCCACAAAATGTCGATTGTCTTACTGATGAAGAACAGTTTAATGATGATAATACTGAGGATGTGGATATTTCTGAGGTATGTGGTACTTTAGAATTAGAGTTGAAGCAAAATAATGATCTAGACTGTAAAACGTCAAATGAAAGCAAACCTACTAAAGGAAAACCCGAGAACACTAACTTCTAGAAAAGTATTGAAAAGAAAGTTTAACAAAAACCACATAAATCCACTGATAGTAAGAAAAAGAAAGTCAGTAGAACTACCCCTGGGACTTGGAAAAAAGTGTCTACCTGAGTATGGTTTTCCAGCTAAAGGAGATGGTTCCTTTACAGTGTCTCAATGATTTAAAAGAAAGGTTTCATAGCAAATCTCCAGTTGAAATATTTGAAAGCTTACTAACAACAGACATAATGCAAAACATTGTTAACTCAAACTATGAAATAACGCTTTAGAAATAAAAAATAACCAGTTGTTTGCCTTTTCAGTTGATGAATTGAAGTTGTTTATTGGCATTCTTCTGTTATCCGGGTACAATTGTTTACCTCAAGTTTCACTTTATTGGAGTACTGCAGAGGATTTAGGTGTCCCATTGTGGCAAATGCAATGTCAAAAAATCGTTTTTGGCTTATAAAAAATCTTATATTCATTTTGCAGATAATGCTATGCTCAATGATGAAACAAAGTGTGATAGAGGTTTTTTAAAGTGTAGGCCCCTCCTGGAAAAAATTACAGCAATCATTTGCAAAGTTTGGTGTTTTTGAAAGATAAACTTGCTGTTGATGAGATGATAATAAAGTATTTTGGTCGAAAATAATTTAAAGCAGTTTCATCAGAGGAAAACCAGTACGCTTTGGATATAAGTTTTTGGGCATTATGTGGTACAAGTGGTTATTGTTACAATTTTGATCTGTACTGTGGTAAAGATCAAGGATGTTAAGAAAATATTGGATTAGGCAGGAGAGTTGTTCAATCTCCTTTGTTTGTTGTTGATGATCCTTTGAGCTACGAATTATATTTTTGACAACTTCTTTACGAGTATAGAATTGCTTGAAGAACTCTTTGACTTAGGATTCAGGGCTAGTGGGACTATAAGAGAAAATCGAACACAAAAATGTCCCCTACCGGACAAAAAGGAAATGAATAAACTAGGTAGAGGAGCTATGGATTACACTAGTGATCTGGATAGTGGAATTATGTTGACAAGGTGGAATGACAATAATATAGTAACAGTTGCAAACCAACTTCGACAGTGTTTGAACCCCTGGCCAATGTTACTCAGGTACAGTAAGGAAGAAAAGAAAAAAGTCCCTTTCCCAGTCCCCAAAAGTATTAAAAATTATAGTAGCTTTATGGGGGGAGTGGATCTTCATGACTGGTTGGCATCTAAATATTGTATCAAAAATAAAAGGGAAAAAAGTGGTATTGGCCATTATTTACCAGAATTATTGACATGACATTTAGTAAATGCCTGGATTATCCACAAGCTTACATCAGACAATCCTGTTCCCTCTCTTAGACTTCAGGCGTGCTATAGCTGTTCCTTATTTGAAGGCAAGTAATAAAGTCTGCCCATTGGAAGACCTTCAGTAATACCCCGTAGTCAACAAGCAAGCGCCTTTTGATGACGCAAGATTTGACGGAAGAGATAATCTTTTTACACGTTAGAGACAAGCAAAGAAGATGCCAAATGCGACGACTGTGTACTTCAAAGCCTGTTACGTTTTTGCAAAAAGTGCAATGTGACCCTTTGTAAGAAAATGTTTTGGCCCTTACCACTCTAAGTGAGCGTATATAAGCCATAAGTTTTTTAGATTTTAGGTCTTTTTTATCTTTTTTACAATCATTTATGTAATTTTAAAGTAATATTATTTTCATATCTTAAGAGTTACTGACATAACATTATATTTTGTTAAAAAATTTAGCTTGACGTAATGACACTTTACAATACCACTGTCCATAATTTTAGGACACCAGGTTATTATACAAAGACACTATGGACTACCACTGTCATATATTTATAGGACACACCATTTTTTTGTTTGTGATAAAAATTCATTTTTTTAATTAAAAAAACGGTATAACTATAAATGAAATGTTTTTTATTTGGACCCAAAATCCTTAGTTTTATCGATTTTGGTAAAAAAACTAAAAAGTTGGTAATTTAATGGGTTAAGGTCGTTTCTAGACAAAAAATGTAATGAACTTAGTGGTAACATAACTTACACCTGATCTCGTGCTTAGTAAAAGTTTCTTAACTATATCGTAGAATAAGTTTAATATTATACTTTCTCAGCTGGTTAAAATGTGAGACTAGTAGTTTCTACTCATTGCATTGTTAAATTATTTGTGTAGCGTAATCATAAAACATATATTTTCATTTTTATGCAATCCCACATAAACCATAGGCAAATTTTTATAAAATCTATTGGGAAATATGAGCCGCATGCAAAAATATATTCTAGTGGAATTTTTATATTTTTAAATTTTATGCATATATTCATTTAGAGAAACTTTGTGTGAATGTTTCGCTAGTTCCTTGCATCTAAGGCTTAAAATGCGGTTTTGGCAAATATAGTGTTTTTAATTCATCCAATAAATGATATTATTTTAAATTAGCAGGATTTTAATATTAATTACAAATATTCGAAAACTGTATAGAAATTTCTCTTGTATAGCGATTTTTAGTAAATGAACTACACGCCTGCGGGGTTTAAGCATTGACTGACAAATTAAAAGACAGGCAGAACATGAAATCATTAGGCTCAAATAATCACAGCAAGTTGTTATCAAATTATCATTACGTTACTCCAATAATGAATAAATGTGGTTATAACGTTGGATAAAATATTATCTTACAATTTACAATGTTAGAAATATTTGTCTTTTGTTTTGAAATGTTACTAAATTTAGATGTAATGTCGCCTTGAAGGAGAACTCTTATAATATAAGGGTAATATTTTCAACAATAATTATTTACCTGTACGGAATGACGTAGTTTATTAGAGACATGACAGACTCTTATAAATATTGTGAAATATTGTCTGTTTGACCATACGTTTTGACAGAACGGTCATATAAACGTAAAGCTTATTGAATATCTTTCCTTTTATCCAAGGAATAAATTTGGTGATTTTAAGGTCATAAGGTTATAAAGGAAACCTAAGGTCATAAGGGAAAAATCAAATAATTCCAGATAGGTATTTTTTCTATTGGATTCATTAATACTGCATTGAAACGTGTAACATTTTGTATGTAGACATTTATGTTTGAAATAAAATTTATTGTTGTTGTTACCAACATGGTTTTTTCCCTAAGAGATCAGTTAGTTTCTAACTTACTAAATTTTTCTCAATTTGCAGTTCCTAATATAGATAATAATATTCAAATTGATGTAATTTACACAGATTTTGAAAAAAGCTTTTGATAGGGTGGACCGCTTATCTTTGTTGTCAAAGTTACATTTCTGGGGTGTGAATAGTAACTGTGTTCGTTTTTTCTGTACCTATTTGTATAAAAGAAGACAGTACGTTAGTCATGCAGGTTTTTAGTTCAAAAGAATTTATTGTGGGGTTTGGGGCCCCTCAGGGCTCAAATTTGGGACCGCTGTTATTTATCATTTACTTAAATGACATTGTCACTTGTGTTAAGCACAGTAAAATACTTATGTACGCTGATGACCTAAAATTTTTTAATAGCATTAAGAATATTTCAGATTGTTACAAAATACAACAAGATTTAGATGCTCTCTAAACGACTGGAGTAAGCAAAACCTGAAGTTTAATGTAAAAAAGTGTGCAATAGTTTCATATGATTGAAAATCGATAAATAGTGTAATATGTTTTGATTTTGATGGACATAAATTAGATAGAAGGATAAAGTTTAAGGATTTGGGGGTAACATTTGATTCTAAGTTCACATTTGCAGACCACGTTATTTCTATAAGTAAATCGGCTTTTTCTATTCTTGGTTTTATTAAGAGAACAGGAAATTTTCTCAAAAATTCAGATTCTCTCCAGCTCCTTTATTTCTCATTAGTAGATCAAAATTGGTATATGGTTCTGTTGTTTGGCATCCTCATTTAATATGTCTCTCAGATATGATGGAAAGTGTCAAAAAACATTTTTTAAGATATTTGTATTATAAAACACTTCGTCACTACACTGATATTATTCCGTATACAGAGCTTCTCAACATCTATAATATGGATAGCTTAAACAAAGCGGCGTAAATTAGGCATGTTGTTGTATCTACATAAGCTAGTGAACGGAGTGCTGGATGACAGTGCCTTGTTATCTATGTTGGACTTTGCCGTCCCCCGCCCCAACTCCCGCTCTATTGCATTGTTTGTTACGCGCGATTTTCTCGCACTAATTTGGGTTACTTCTCCTCACTAACACGATTATTAGACTTTATAATGAGCACTCAAACTCTTTAGACGTATTTAATTCCTCTTACAGAGATTTTAAGGTTAAAATACTCATTATTTATCAAATTAATAGTTAAAAGATAGATTTTACATATTGTTATTGTTGTTGTTGTTATTTATATAGTAAATATTTTTTGGTGTTTTATATTATATATTATATTATATATATATTATTTTTTACTGAATCAAATTTTATAATTGTTATATCGTTATATATATATTTTGTTAACTAGTTTTAGTACATGTTTAATTGATTAATTTTAGACAGTAGTTTATTGATTCTCGGTTGTTATTTATTTAATTTATTTAAATTATTTGATTCATCTTGTTGTTAAGTTATTTATCGGTGCTTCGGTGGTGTTGTCAACTTTAAAATGCTCTTTTTTGTGTATTGTTGATATTTAATGTAGTTGAGCTGTTGTTTTGGATTATATTTTGTGTGTTTTTTTTGTTTGTTTTGCAGTTATCTAATTATATTCATATATAATAATATTAATTTCACAGTGTAATTGGCTTCGGCTGTATTGTAACATTATAAAATATAAATAAATGAATAAAAGCACATTAAAAATATACACCAATATTTGTTCTTGATATATAAATCACCGTAGTGCATATTATTGTTACTTATTACTGAAATAATAAGACAGGTACACTTTAAATGTGAAAAAAATCTTATATTTAAATTTATTAGCAATATTCCAAAATGGAGCTTTATAATAACTAAATTATTTCAATTTGTTAGATAATTTTTGTTGCTAATATTTGTATTACATTGTTTTTTGGCTATGTACAATGTACATGTACGTTGTTGAAAAGACGTAAGTGTTTCATAAGAAGGTAAAAATTCACTCACTGAGTTGTAACGCGTTGGTTTTACGTTAAAATGTGAAATCTTTTTCTTATATCAAAAGCTATGGCAATTAGAAAGAATACTTACACTAATTTAAGCAGTGTTAAGTGTAATATATAAATAATAAAGCAGGCCTAGTTTATAGTAAAAACTGTTTAAACAATTTTTAAAATTAAATAAGTGTTTCTTCTTAGAAATTACATGTAACATGTTTCTTTAACATTATTAGATTACGAAACGAGAACAAATGTATTCAGAGGAAAGAGCACTTAACTTTAAATGTTCTCAAAGGATTACACGTTAATTGTGCTTCGGGTAATTTCATCTTAAAGTACAATTCCAGACAGAAAGAAAATACTATATCAGTTAACTAACCTAACCGTGAGCGCTTTATATTCAAGCAACCAGGTTATTTTAATGTATTATTCGCATGCATAAAACAAATATAAACGTTATTCAGATAACATTAAATGTTATCTATTATGATATTCTTATAAATATGGTAAAAATACGAGAAACATATTTCCTTAAAACAACTTTAAAAAGTAATTTCTCCTACCACTCCATAAATTAAGTGGATTAAAATTATATAAAATATGGTAAAAATAACTTCATTCCATTTGTCTACAAGTAGAGAAAAAACACTGCAAACAACGGAATATGCTCGTTCACACACAAACATGTTATCATTTTTTTACACAAGGAATGTTAAATATTGTTTACTCTGACTCAACATATATAATTGGAGAGATATCCACTTTTAGATACATTCATTAATTTTAAATGTTTCTCTCATTTTTTTAATAATCTTCTAACCTTGCTTCTTTTTGTTCATTTGTGTATTATCTGCCTTGTTAACTACAATTACTTTGTTAGCTCTTTTAATTCAACAATCATTAAATACAAATATAAAGGTGTAGGTTAAATTAAAAGTTTGGAATGATAACTAAAGTAAAATTTGAATGATGAACGTATTTTCAAATTAAAATACTTGTTCATTACCTAAATATTTATGAAATACAAAATATATTTTAGCCCCAATATATCTTTTGTATATACCGTAGCCACATACGCTTACTTACATTGTGTACCTATATGTGCTTGTTCACAAGCCATTACAGGAAAGACTGGCACTTTTTATACCGTAATTTTGTTATAGACTGCCTTAAACATTACTTTCATAAATGTAAAATTAGCAGCAATCTAATTTGTGAAGTGCTAACTTTAAATTTACCAAGTTACCATATTACGAAAAAATAATTCTCCTTGAATCACTATTATATCTAATAAAATAACCACGAATGAATGGTTACCAAACACATGGAGCAAGCAAACAGCTACTGGGTTCATTACGACTGGTATGTTTTCCACGTTTGATATTGCAAGTTCGCAACAGCATAAAAGAGTATAGGTTAATATCAAGCGTAGAAGACATTAACCTGTAATTTACAACTTCCATGGAATACAAATACATTACCCGGTTAACATTTAATATCATCATTTATAACAAAAAAGAGACGAAGAATTTCTTGGTTATCATAAATGTGACTAGAAATAAATATGTATGAGCATTTGTAAACAAAACCAACTACGTTAACGGAAGAAGGCAAAACCATTTATGGAATTTTTTATATCCGTAGTCTAAAACAGTGTGTTGATGTTCATATTATTGTTGAATGCTACATTAAAATTTACTTCATGAATTCCTCACTCAAGAATAATTAAATACGTGGCCGTTCAATAAAAATATACAAGATTTTTTTCGATTTAATATTATGTACATTTGTCAGAGAAGAGCAAACCACCAATCCAGACATCAGTGGATGTGAATGGAGAACCTTTGTTCAATAACTTGTATATATTCAGATGAGAGAAGCGCCAGCCTTACATCGCATTCACATTTGCTACGAAATATCCTATCAGGATTGCCCGGCTACTTAACATAGTTAGATTGTACTTGTTTACAAAGATGAATCTTCTTATATTTATAATAAGTCATAAATGTTATCATAAGTTGTTATTACATTCTAATTTTAAATGTATTAACATATACGTGTGATTCCCTAAAAGTTTTAATGTTTGTAAACACAGATAACACTACTTTAGTTACTACATCAATAATACTGGTTAAAAAATAATTTGATACGTACTTATGTATCAAAATGTAATATAATAATAAATATTATATGTTTGAGATCCTGTATACAACGTACATATCTGGAAATTATTCGAAATACCCTTTTTAATACAGTTTTTTTATTATTATATGCAGTTATTTATTATTATTATTATAGCAAATCCAGAAAGTCATGATATCGTATATGTGTAAAATAATAATAAAAGTCCTACGAGATTTCAGGGTGCCTGCTCTCTAATTATCTTTAGGCTCAAGAGATAAGTTCATACGTATGTTAGTATAGTTTCTAAAATTGATGGAAAATATAAGCCTCTGATTCTTTTGCCACTTAGTGGCGTGAATTTAACTCTTAGATTGCCGTGCTAAACCTTAGCTAGTTTCCCTCTAACGTTCATTTATTGACAAAAGCCAAAAAAATTTCCGAAACCTAATTTGGTTATATTGGTAACTTATATGAACATATACAAAATGCAGAAACTTTATTTAACATTTTGAGTCAAAACACCTATTGCATGTTTTGTACTTTAGTCTCAAAAAACAAGTGCTTGCTATAAATTTTCTTCAGCAAATTTGCTGTAAAAAAGTGAAAATAAACAAAACATTTTACTTTCATTAGTTTTATGCCAATTTCATTCTAATACATAGAACATCAGTGTATAAAATCATACACATTGTTTAGTAGTAAAGCCGGGTTTGGATTGCTTCAGAACAGTTTTCAGGGTGAAGCCCTGACCTTGTAACAAAGGCTTTACGCACACGACACATCTTGTTCTTTTGCTATTATTCCTTTTGTCCATGGAGTGTTGTGAGCCATCTAGGCAATTTTTTTGCGGCTCTGGTGAAAGTCAACCTCGCTTGCAAGTTAGTTGTGTCGCTAATTAATTCTCCACACGTGATGTGACCGACTTATTCCTGAACTATAAATTTTAAAACAGCTTTTTTTCTCCATCTTTGTAAATTATATAATAATTTACAATTTCAAATTCAAGCGACACAATATGTATACCACTTATCTATGCGTTAAATACATTTTAAACTTGAAATGAAGTGGTCACTTCGGTCCACTGTACGTGTTTAGTATATTTAACAAAACACGCTTCGTTTTATTGTTGGTGGGACATTTGACCATTTACTTGGGAATTGACTCACGATATTTTTACTTCCTTTACTACGTGTACTAAGAACCTTTCTCTAATCATCGGAGTTTGACATCGTATAAGAAAATAAATAATGCGACTAAAATACCAATGAACCAAATAGTAAACTAGTGCAAAACACATTTTAAATACGCCACAGAAACAAAAATACCGATGATTCACACTCACACGGTGGTTAGCATACGACTAGCACCGCGTTGATACGCGTTATCGGCGCTGTAAATCATGTAGCTGCGGCCAGCAAAATCTGGCTTGGGTGTTGAAATACATTTTAAAGTTTACGAAGATATCATAATTGGATATAACACAGTATGTATATATATATATATATATATATAATATATTTATATATATATATATATGTGTGTGTGTGTGTGTGTGTGTGTGTGTGTGTGTGTGTGTGTGTGTGTGTGTGTGTGTGTGTGTGTGTGTACATTCAAAACACGTAAACGCTTTGAAGTGTTTTGGCATTAAAAGCAAAATTTTCGAGATCGCGTATACGCATCAACGAATTTTTTTAGTGTAAATTTAGATAACACACGAATACCGTTCGTCCGAAATTATTGTTTTACTGTCAATGAACTCGATATCTCACATTTTTATATTCAAAGCAGGTGTTTCTAAACAATATTGGAAGATATCTATATTTGTTGTTTAGTTTTTTTAATTGCATATTAAACTTTTTTAATAATGATTTTTAATTTTTTTAAAATACAATGTCTTACAATGCAGAAAATAAACCTTTACTGTTTACATTTTTTAAACAACATGAATAGACATTTTTTTTATAACATTATGAAGTTGAAAATATAAATTCATAACATTTACTAAAAACACCTTCATATATACCTAAACTATCAGCCCACTCTTATTATTACTAAAATATGTGAAGAATTCCATATAAGAAATGACAATAAATATACTACCCTAAAATGTACCACATAAGTATTTTGCTTAGAACTTATCTCAGACTTCCACACACTCATATTTAAGTGTATTTTCTTACTGAGATTATCTTAGAATATGTAACTGTTGTAAGTCGTGTTTAGCGTAATCTTACTGGAACAACACTGAACAGAGTATTGATTGAAAACGACAAAAGAAACGAATTTAGTCATTCATTAGTGATTACTAACCACCTTTAAATACAAATTAGAAGAAAACATTTTAGTTATTCGTAACAGGTTTACAATATATCTAGGAATTTTTAATGGCTATATTGGAAAAACCTTAAGTTCCCTACAAGTAAGAATGGTGTTTATTCTTTTTTAATTAGAAAATATGTAAAACCATTAGCCTAACACATTTATTGCGTTCTCATAATGTAATTAAACTTAATTAATTAATACCTCGTTCATGAGCCCATACCTAACCACTAATGGGCATTGTAAATGAAAATTATTTTCTTAGAAATGTCCTATATTTATCAATGGAATTAAACAGCTATAATATAGCATAAATGTTTTTGCTATCGACTACTTTTGGTATTTTGAATAACATTTCATTCACGTTTTATAATCACTGCATGTAGTTTTTTTTTTTTATTTTAGCTTTTTATACAAGGTTTACTTTTCATAGATGTGTACTTAAAAACATTTAAGTACAAATAAATAATGCACTAACAAATAAGTTTATGGTAAAACATTCGTATAAAATAAATAAATTAAAGTAATAAAAATAATGAAATACCAATAAAATAATAAAATATTTAATAAAGGATATTTTTATTATTATTTCTAAACATAAGTGGTATATTTCACACTTTAGTATTACAGTTCTTTAGAGGATTTGACAAAGAATAAAATATGTTCATTGGAGAAAATATTAATTTTTATTTTTAAAATTATACCTGAAACCAATTTTAATCATTCACGATTAATTTTCCTAATAGATAGTATGTGTTATTGTTAACAGGTAAATTTACTTATATGTATGTCCGAATTCCGAATTTATAACACTGGTTTAATATTTCCTTTAAATGGCATATTTGGTAAGTAACATTTTGTTTAATATTCCGACGTATTTTATCATTTTTATCTGTACACCTTGCTTTGCCTGGAACTTAAAAAGTATTACAGTGTTCTGTTTTAAAATCAAGAAAAAATATTAATTCAGCTACGCTGTATTAATTCCTAGTATGCAGATGAGTTTTTGTATACGTATTTTAACACATGATACATTAAAATTTGTATTTATTGAATTTGTATCCAAAGTATTAATTAAATAATAAAACTCTACAATCTAAGTCACTATGAAATTGTGCAGTATGAATTAAATTTGTTTCCAATTATATTTATTATTGAATCTGTTCCTTGGGATCATAGTTACCCATAGGACCAATGTAGAAATATTTACTAAGGCTCAACCAAATTACAGAGCTACTTTAATCACGATATAAGTCAGTGTTCCACATATATAAATGAAGGTGTATGCATCATTTGATGTATAACATTAATTTCCAGCCCAATGATTGGTTTCGTGTAGCTTAGGCAATAAAAAATTATACTAATTTATATACTATCTAGATTCTTTACAATACATTGAATTAAAACTTCATTTGAGGAAAAAAATCTGCATTTAAAATTGAGTAGTTTTTGTTATTGAAGAAGAATATAATATTTACATAGATAATAAAATATCTATATAAAATGCACCATTAAGATAAAAATAATTATCTTAATATCCTTTAATTAATCTAATATAAAAAATGTTACTAAACTTTTTTAAGTGTAATTGAATCTACGTGTAAAAAAAATATAAAGCTTTCAATTGTTTATCAGATTTTTTGGCATTCGAAGTAAAACTTTGTGATGTATACTATCATAAGTATTACATTTTTACAAATTAAATACACCAAATTAACTATGGGGAGAAACTGCATATTAAAACACTGATGTACAAAAATGAATTCGCCTTACTTTAAAGAGAAATTAAAATTCATAAATGAAACATAGCATTCAAAAAAAATCATGCTTTAAAATAACAAGATTATTATGTATATTATTTTTTCTGGATGTATTTACGTAAAAACCCAAACGGGTTTAGTTTGTCACTTGCCATGTTCTCACCAATTTTGCTGTGTAACGAGCTTCACTGTGAATATTACATTCTTAAAATACTCTGCGGATTGGCATGAGAGGAAACAATAATATAGAAAATACACGTTCATGATACTAATGGAAAATTAAAAATTAATTTGCACCAGAGTATTGAGTGATAGGCTTCAATGATTTTCAGCCAAACTCCACACATCATGTTATGTTTAATGATAAAATTTCATATACTTTTTCTCAATATTATTATTGCTTCTGGGAGTTTCTCTTTGCCGATATCCGTAAAATGATATCAGACGCTAAGCCAAATCTCATATAGCGATATGCTCCATCATGTATTCGATGTCGCTCCCTTAAAAAAATAAGTTCCATGTAACATTTCAAGAATAAAACACATACATTAAACATTTCCAGCGTCTTCTTTGATAGCCTTTGCAGACAATATTATTGTTTACTCATAGTGTATTAATAACATAATTAATTAAATTTTACTATTATAAAACAATGTGGAGTTTTTTCAACTAAATTTCAAATATTTACTTAAGAATATTTTCAATGAAATGCTTTGAATGATTTGAATTCCAATATGGTATAAAACTCTAAATTAAACAGATAAACAGTAACTGAGTGAGTTTAATAATTGGGTTCAAAACTCTCCTAGGAATTTAATTTAATCTCTGGTGTCACATCCCAACAGTATGTAAAACTTTACCGAGCCACTGGGTTGAATAATTTCCTTGGTATTACAAGCTACAGAAAGATTGACCTATTTTGCCATAGTGTTCAGTCTTTTGTAAAATTTTCACTTCATCATGTTGCACCTCGGTAAGGGGTTGCTGTTGAATTTGTAAAATATATTTTTTTCCGCATTAATATAACCATCAATCATATATATTGTTATTTTACCTATAACAAAGTTTTAATTTCTAGCATTAATAGCGCCGTTTATGAGTTTTTTGTGTTTTTCTCTTTGAATATATATTTATAATGAACTCGATTCTTTGTATATTGAGTCCATGAATGGTTTAATAAAATAGTTTGAACTGAACTAATAATTAATTCTAACTAACCTAAAGTAATTACGTGTATCCTCTGTCATTGGGCATAAAAGTTCCTTCGCTAAGCGAATAACAAAAAATATATGTTTAAGAAGTATTTTAAAAAATTCAAAAATTCCTCATAAACTATTGTACAAATTGTTAGTTTTCCAAGATACTTATAACTAAGTACAAATTATTAATACTGCATGAAAATTTAAATGTTATAGCTTAGAATAGGTCAGTGTATAAACGTTAATAGGATATAGTTATATAACCAATGTTTTTACCTATTACTCAAATAATACGAATTATAAAGGGTTTATTTTCAACATATTACAGTTTTATTTTTTATTTGCTTTTTCATTCAAACACATTTAATTAATACGACTGCAATAACATGTTTGACACAAAAATAGTTTTAAATTATTTGCCACAATTGAGTTTCATACTACTACATACAATTTAACTTATATATGTGATAAAATAACTATCAAATATTGAAACAAAATAAATGTATATTGTTCATTATAGTGACATTTTGTTATTTATTTACAAAATTAAGTATTTTCTAGGTGAGAACTTCTCACCTGGTTGAAAACTGCACTGGACAGCTTTTCTTGGAGTGTTACGTTATCCAAGCTCACAATTAAACCCCTTTCTCAGAACTTAGACAATTGTTCTACAGATCTAGGTTAAGTGGCTCTTAAATCACCCTTGAGATAAATCTCTGAAATGAAGTATGCTAATTTAGTACATTAAGAATAACTGCCAAGTACATAGAAAAATCTGTGACGGGCATTAAAACAATTATATTGTATAAATAATAAATATGTATAATTGCACAAACAAGTTAAGTGCTCAAATCACTTATTTCATAAATAGATTACCATTCAATGAAAGTTTTATTTGAATTATCATTTGATTCATATTTTTAATTGTCTGATATTATTGATATAACCAAATCTATTAACGTGCAACTTACATTCAAAGGAATAGTCTAAAATAAAAACAAATTACTAAAAAAACAAAGTGAATGTATTACTAGCATACACAACTTTTTTTAAATAATGTTTGATTTAATATAATGTAATTATGATAAGGATAATTTTAAACTATAATCATTCACCCACGTATTCGTTTTTAATTAAATAAATAGTATATAATTTTGATAAATTATTTGGCATTTCAGGATATACAATACTAGAATGAAAGGTTATGGCCTAGACATAACTTTTGATGATAGACATCAGCCACAGGTGTAGACGTGAGTAAAACACTCGTCTGTCCTGTAAAATGCTTTTGGAATTAACGCGGTTTGTGACGGTTCTAAATGCTGTGTTCTTTGCAGCATTTTTGATTGAATTGGGAAATTTGTTTAAAAATTAAACTCCTTCCCAAAAAAGGGCAAGCGTTTGTAAGCTACCGGTCTCTGTCTACCATTTCAGTAGTTATCCATACATCTAGATTAATAAGATTTTAACAAGAACTAAGGTAATAAAACATTTAAGTTTGTCCAACTTCCCCACAAAGCTACGCTATATGATAGATGTGAGTAGAAGTTCTCATTTTCTTTGCTAAAGTGTTCATATTTATTTTTAAGCTAAAAATTAAGCAATTCATATACCCGTCAGTTCAAGCTATTTACGTGCAAAATAGTTTAACATACGATACCCCGATTTTCTTTTACAATAAATTTTCTTCAATAAAATCGATTTAGTATGAACTTTAAGTCAATACTGCATAATTTAGTAAAGCATTTCAGTTGTAGTAGTAATGATTCATAACATATGTAGTTGATCATGTAATGCAAAATAGTTTATCATACGATACACCGATTCTCTTTTATATAATAAATGTTCTTTAATAAAATCGATTTAGTATGAACTTTAAGTCAATACAGCATAATTTAGTAAAGCATTTCAGTTGTAGCAATGATTCATAACATTTGTAGTTGATCATGTAATGATAACGATTATTCATCAGTTTACTTAAGATTGTTTAATCATACCGTACTGGGTATTCTAGTTGAAAATATTATTTTTATTATGGTATGATCACTGAAATATTACAATACAGCCCTTAAAACTTCCTCATCTCATATTGATAGACTGGCCAAACGGGCAACAGAGGTAAATGTGACTAGGATATATTTAAAATAAGGTAAAGTAGAAAAAAAATTCGATTTTGAAGATTGTTATAGCACTGCGAGAACAACCGCATCAGCCAATTGTCTGTGTAATAATTAATACTGCATTATTAAGAATTGTTATCTAGATCATTACGTGTTTCAAAATTAAAAATCTGTGATACAGTAAAACTACACTAATGCTTTGCCAATAATAGTCTAATCAAATTTTATTGATTATCTGAAAAAAAAACTAAGTAACATAATATATGTCGAAAAGGAAGAAAATTTTATTGTTTAGTACTAGTAGAGTTTGTTAATCTTGGTAACATATCGTTAAGATTTTGTTCATATTTTCGGAAGTATATATTCAATAGGGATTTCCATTCTAGGTCAAATATCTCAGAGCGAACTGAGTGCAGTAAACAAGACGGTTTGTCAGAGTAAACTGCAGTGTCTCCTGCCATTTATGGTGATAGTTCTGTCAGGTATGAACTATAGTGTGTACAGGGTATATTTAACATTCATAATGTATGCAGACATATATAATAATATATGTTTCTTTATGGGCACCTCCACTCTTTATTACGGTAAGTGATATTATGCACTCCAATAGAAAACTTTTACATCTCTAAACTAAGCTTCAAAGTTTACCAATAAATTAAAATTAATTAAAATATATCTAGCATCCTGGCTGTTAGAATAGTCGTTTCTTTAAAAATTTATGATAAGATTTAAGGTCAAACACCTACATTTTATAATTAATCAATATATAGCAACGTATGTCTTCGTTTTCTCCACATAGGTACGCACAAACCAGGTTTACTTGAAATAATGTGCAAGTAAATAAATCTTAATGAATTATTATTAAACATGTACTAATGTTCTCGTTGGTAAAGGAAGCAACACCAAAACTGGCTCCTCATAAAACTTGTAAAATCGAAGTAGTATGTATACTACTTAGTCTGTGCTGGAATATGATGGAGCTCAATGAAGTGTTTCAAAAATCTGGTATTCATAAATCAGCTAGATATTATTTAAGTGTTTATGGTTATTTATATTACAGTTTATCGTTACTCTTATACTGTGGTGTCTACGTGTAAGAGCACTTTGGTAAATAATGTATTTTATTTCCATTTTGTTTGACAAACAAACTGAGTCTTACATATATTAACGTTAGGTTTCATCCAAAATTTCAAGAGTATATGTTTCATAGATTTTTTAAATATCACGGCGGCAGAAACACTAAAAATACCAATATATCAACAGATAAAAATGGAATACTTCCCCTCCCTCAAGTGTAAGAGGTTTCGCTAATGCTCAACCAATAAATAAAAAATATATAATTATTATAAATATTAAAAACTTAAAATTTAATATAACAAAGTTTTATAATATAATATTAGTAATTAACAGATGTGAAGATGAAAACAGTACTGAGCACTGTCTGTAAGAACGATATACATTTATCGATGGTATTGTCAAAATAATGTACGATGTCAAATAATGTCCTTATGTTTACTATTTATAGTAACTCTAATATAAATGGTTTTATAGTAATAATTTGAAGAAGCAATTTAAGTATTTTTGTAAACTGTAATGTATTTATTTTAGTCAAATCATTATAAAGTACCTTATAGTTGTAATTTATTTTGTTATAGTAATTAGTGAGTTTACCAGTGTTAAGCCTTGTCTAGACCGACCGCCATCAACGGTATGAGACGAGATCGTTATCAAACGCAAATGGGTTTCACTTGCGGCATTTGCAAAATTCCTTCATATGTTTATTACATTACATAAATAGTTTGTTGACTGGAATAATAAATATTAATTATTGTAGTTTTTTTTATAAAAAAACATTATTTCCTTAAATAAAAATTTATTAAGTTTGTATTTGACTGCCACTAAATGTGAGAATTTTCAATATAGTAGGGAGTTTCATGATAATAATAGAATTATATGACACAAAATGGCCGATAAATTTATTTATCAATACATTTGTAATTATGGAATACAACAGGCTAATTATAGAAACTTAGTCAGCTCGACCGGCTACATGCATCTTTTTTCATATGCTGTATTCTCTAATCTTCATAATATACATAAAGATATGACTTGTAAAATTTGTCATACTTAAATTTAATTAAAATGTAAAATAGAAAAATGATTTATGAATGTTAGAGATGTAGCCGTGAAAAGTGTTTTATAAATATGTATAATACAATATGAATAAACCTTTTAACACTTTTTTGTAAACTTTTATTTTTGTTACTATGTACATTTTGAAATCTGTGATTTCATCTTCAAATGATGACCTGAAGATGAAATCACAGATTTCGAAATGTAACATAGTAACAAAAATAAAAGTTTACAAAAAAGTGTTAAAAGGTTTATTTATATTGTATTATACGGATCTATGAACCTTCTTGAAAAGGAGTTTTTATTTACTTTGTATACCAAACATTGTAACACTGCATGTCATATAAGATTAAATTAGTTTCACTTCCTCAGCTGAGAAATCTTAATACATAAACATGACCTTTTTTGTATTGTCGTTGTTTTCAACTTTACACATTAGTTGTATTTTTGTTTTAAGCATTTATTTCCGACAAAAAAGGGATATATTGTAAAAAAATTTCTTTGTCTTGATACACACGTTTCTGTGTGGTAAACTTTACGAGAATTTACTTAAGAGTGATTTGTGTTTTAAAAGTAAGGTGTAATAATATAACTATTTTACCATCATTCCAATTTTCTCAAACAATCCCGACACTTTAGGTATTGTCAAATAATTAACATATGATATTTTTAACTAAAAGTTTTATGGAACTTTTTGTTTGCCTTCATTTATGATAGAGTTTGTATCCTAATAAATGTTCATTCAGCTCTAAGGCATCCTTCATTTAATATCTGAAGGGTGTCACCGATCTGGTTCTTGGAATAAGAAGAAAGAAGAAGATATAAATTAGCCTTTTCCATCATTTCTATTTAGACGAAAGGATTAAATAATTTCTCGCCATGTTTATTATTCAACAAAGGTATTTTCTTTGTCTCATAAGGTACACATATGAATTTAGCCTTACCACCATAGCTAGGTTATGTGTAGAAAACATCGGTGCTCCGCCTTTACATTGGATGTACTTGTAAAATAATTATAAAACTATGTTACGAATATCGATATATAATTATCGATAGAATGATTGTAATATTTAATATATCAAGCACCTAACGCTTTTTACTCTGAATTAATTTATTCTGTTAATAACTTAAATTTTATTTTTAGATGATTGACTATGAATGATTGTTTTGTCTTCTACTACCATAATATAAACTCTTTGTAATTAACAATTATTTTCTATTTTTTAGTTTGGGTAGCTATAAAAGCGTGTTTTTTAAGTTTTTTTAAACTATTATTTATTTATTCTGTTAGGACTAGAGCTTAGAAATTTTACCTAGTTATATAAGGACTGACAGTTTCCTGAGTGACAGAAAATTCTGGATGGACAATTTGGTGGGAGGATCTATCCTGTTGAGATACATGAGGAAGAATTTACGGGACTTTTCTCATGGAATGTCTCCTCGGAAGAAGGGGAAGCTAGCTCTGAACCAGCCTTTCCAATGGAAAAAGGCGGAGACACGGTTTACGTCTCGGAGAACTAAACCCTTTGATACTGTTTAACACCACCAACTCCAACAATAATCTCCCATAGTAGACTAGACCTAACGAATTACATTTACACCCGAGAGTCTCGACGCTTGCTTTATTAATACGCCGCTCCTGGACATCCTTAAAGTATTTCAGTTTTAAGTGGCACACCGGTTTTTTATGTACCCAGTGCGGATTAAACTTGAAGGTTTAAACCAGCTAGAAAGGAATACACATATGGACAATGTTTACCACTCAGACCAGAGTATTTTTGACAGACGTAAATAAATATGCCTAATAAACCGATGTTACCATTTCTAATATTGAAGTGGAGCGTCAACCTGTAATAATTCATCCGTTCGACTCGTTCAATACTTATGATGTGACTTTTCATACCAACCACCACAAAAATAAGACTAAATATTACAACATTTCATACCGACTTTAATAATAATAAAAAATAATTTAATTTAAAGAAATTTTTCTGCAGATACATCAGTATGTGATGAGCAATAATATGTATACACAAAAGTAATAGTAAGAAAACAATAATGTAATGATACAACAACCAGCAGGTTTTACATTGTTTTATAAATACATAAAGCAAATGTAAATATAAATTTACCTATGAATTTGAGTAGTTTACACAAGAAACAAGTTTCAAATTAAAATACACAGTTATAGTGGTGGTTATTTTCATTAATCAATATATTGAGTTCAATAGTTCGAGAGAACGTGATTTTGAATTTGCAGCTACCACGTTTCAATCATTGGACGAGCTTCTCTTGGTTTATATGATTTCCAATTATTGGATTGTACACGTATACCATGCACTCGTGTACAAATTATTTACTATCGAGCATTCCTTTTAGAATATTAATCTTTTACTATGTATAATATTATTAAATTTGAATATGGTCTTAGTAAGAGATGAAATGTATTTCATCCATTAGATAAATATTTTAATAAAAATAATTTGTACATTTATTCACATGTATGCTATATACATTATACACAAAAAAGCGTTGTTTATTTGTTACGCATTGACGCGTAAACTATTAATACGATTTTAAATAATTTAATACAATTATACATTGATAACTTTTCTTTGAAACAGAGAAAATCCCATCTTGATCTCTAAATTTAGAACTAAGGAAACAATTTATAGTAAATTGCAAGATAGTAATGTAATCGAATGTTCTGTGTTTACAAAACCATACGATTCATTCATTTACAAATACTGTCAATTTTTTAACCTACAGCAAGTAAGCATATAGTAGCTTGATACAAACTACTGTTTATCTTTTTTCTTCTGCAACTACTATTGACCACATAGTATGAAATACTTAGATAATAAATTTTAAAGTTTTGTAACAATATTCTTTTAAATCCACATTTTGGCAAATATTAAGTACACATAATTTGGTCAGTAATCTAATTGAGATATAAAAATTCAATGTTACTCTCAAATTTTTAATTTTTAATTTAAAGAATGTTTTAAAACTCATCTTAGTTGTGTTTTAACATATATGTAGGATTCTAAGACCTGTATGTACGTATTATATTTTATTCATCAGAAAACAAGGTAAAAGTCAAATATGTAGCTAAATAAATATAAATAACAAAGTAATTAAAAATTTCCATATACTTAAACTTTTTGATAGATTTACTTGATAGTGGCAAAAACAGACTCGACATGTGCTTCTGAAATATAACTCACTTCAAGTGGAAGTGCTCATTCACTTTCGCAGCGTATGAAATTGTCTTTGAAGTCGCGGACAACTACTACACAATTATAAATATCTAATTAAGTGTATAAGTGCTTTCACGCGAAATATTCTACGAATGTACAGGAATTCTACATGAATTTCTATAGCTTACATAGTTATGACATTTGATTATTCTTATTTAGAAAATCTATTACGGATACGCCCCTCTGATCTTTTCAGTCAATAAAATTGTGAAATATTACTTCAAATGTGCTGAAACATTTAGTAACAATACTTCTTATTTGATTTCATAACACTTAATAATACTTTTCTGCAACCGCTGTTGAGCACAGCTTTAGAAAATATCTAAATAATATTACTAAATGAGTTGAGTTAAGTAATACAATAATCTATATTTTATTATTGCCCACACAGTTTTTACTGATGTAAGATACCACTATAAACAATGTGAATAACATATCTCAACTAACTGTTGTTTGCAGACGTATGGTCTTTAATTATAGCTAGGTAATTGACTGTATTTGCAGTTAAATCAAATTTATGTCAAGCTAATAAATCTAAGATAAGGCTTAATTAATCGGGCGGCACGAGTGTAACGATAAGGTCCAAATCTTCGGTAATTTTTACTTAGTTTACTCTAACCATATGTCATTGTATTTTTAATAAAATAAAAAAGGAATCCTTGTATTTTAAAATATTTTACAGTGTCGGTATTTTAGCTATTTTATATTATATCAACGTTAAAATGTAATATTTAAATTTATATATACGTAACATTTTTAAAAAAACATTGCAAATAATATTATTCTACTTAAAATTCATGAAATATGGTGTAAAAATGCTCTATAAATCATTTGCTGTATTGATTTCTCTATTTAATATAGATATTAATTGACTTGTACACTGAAAGGACGGTATAAGAAATTTTTAAGTACACATTTTTGATAATCATTTATTAATATATCAAAACCTATTATCTATATTTCAGTTTAATATAAACATTTTTAAATAAACTTTTAAAACATAAATTACACAATTAATGTTTTGTTTAATCAATTTTTAAAGAAAAAATTGTACTCCGTTGTTAGCTTGATGGTCATCATATAAATTGGGATGAAGCCAACACAATACATCGGGAACAACATTTCTTTAAAAGGAAATTAACAGAGGCAGCATACATTAGTTTGAAAGACCTACCAATCAGTCAACCATCAGTCGAGATTCGGCAGTTTTAGTTGCTAATTCTAAAAAAATGAACGAAAAAGGAAAACCAAAAGTGTTTATTGCCGCCATCATGATTCTCCCGTGACGATTGCCATTTGCTATTGGCCTCTGGTCAGTCGTAGGTGGTTGGTAGGCAAATGCACACATATTGTGACCTGTATTCTGCAGTTCAGTTTTAATGTTAAGTGTTGTGTATAGTTTTTTATTAAATGCATGTTTTAGAGTTAGTGAAGTTGACACAGAACATGGTGGATGTGATTCCTGACTTAGGCGTGCAACAACGCTTTGGTATGATTAGTTAATTTTAACCTAGTATGTAATTATGCATTAGGTTAACTATTTACCTGAAGAAGAGATCAGATAGCAGATCTCGAAACGTAGTGTTACAGATTTTTTTCTTTCTCAGAACGATGGCAAATGTCCGAAAAAGTACTGTTTCCTTGTGTATTCAACGTTGGAAAGTTTGTGATATTTAGTTTACTGCACTTGTCAAACTATTAAGGAAATTATAATTTTTAGTTACATAACTATTATATAGGTAACTGTGCACATGTTACTACCATGTCCACAATTTGGGCTATACGTTTTATAAAATAAATTTATAAAATAATAGGTGTTATTGTATAGCAACGTTTTTTATTATTATACCTTACAAAGTTTTCAACCTCCGTAATAAACTTTATTAAAACAAAATTTGCAGGAAACATAGAGTTTATATATGCCAAGCATGATGAATGGGACCCTGGAACATACAAAATGTAATATTATAATAAGGTTGATGTAAAGGTATAAATTGAATATTATTACGATATATGTATCCAGTAATTAAACGCTTATAGAACTTTGATGTAATATGTAAGTGCATTTCAGTTTACGTTCTGCAGTAACTTCAACCAACTGAGAGCTATAGAAATGGGTTAATTGCTTCTTATAAATTGTAATGCACAAGAGCATTATATTTATACAGTAATGTGATATTTTCGGTATTGTTGATCAATACTAGAAATAATGTTACTAATAATGTTAACTGATTAAATTATATGGAAGAGATATATTCTAATGTTTATTTAAAAACATAACAACAACCTGCACAAAATATAGTTGATTCTACATCTTTATAGATCCTATGACAAGGGGTTTATTACCATATGAATCGTGTTTAGAGTTGAAAATTTGTATATAGAGATCAATCAGTATTAGTTGAGAACATGTGTTAAAAGCCATAACAGGCACGAAATAGATAAATGTAATAAGCTTATACAAATAAATTTACCTGTCATTTTTATATATTATTCTGAGAATGTTAGTAAAATTCACAACTATTAACGGAACTATTATCTAACCCATCTGTATGCTTGAAAAGTTAACTTGTTGGTAACTGCTATATAAATGAAACCTTTAAAGTAGGCCAAGTTTATAATCACCATTTGGTTCTTTGTGTTAGTCATAGAGCGGAAAAATCCAGACCCGTAGGAGAATCTTAGTTGACCAATATTTTATAACTTTCAACATTAATTAATACAATTTTTTATATTAATGTTATTTTTCAAAATATGCTTCAACACATCATTATCGGATACAAACGCCTCTAAAAGCCAAAATTATATGTGTTTTCTATGATTTTATTAAATATATTTTATATTGTACAAATTCATATTTAAACCCTATATGTAGATATCAGTAAGTAATCTGACACATTGCAAAATAGACAGTGATTACTGTGAAAGTAAAAATGGTTTTTTTATATATCCTAACATATTATACATTACATTGGGCATACATTAGATAAATAAAATATTTGATAGCTTTTTAGACGAAATTGTATATACAAATCGATAATAAAGTTAAATAAGGATTTCTGAACTTAAACGGTCCTTAAATAAAAATATAGCATTGCACTAGTCCTCATAAATACTATATAGATAACCGCTAAACCAAAAAACACCTTTGATTTAAGAATTGTTTATAGTTTATCTTGTATGAAATTGATTATTGAACTGTACAACTCCATAAATACTCCCATACAGGAAAAAATCGAAGAATTAAACATCAAGAGGTATTCATATTATTGTGGGTCATGCTGTGTGTCCAATTATATGTGTTAACCATTAGTTAAAGATGTGAAAATTTAAAATGTTTTAACATTATTCAAGTAAAAATGTTTTAAACCAAAAACATTGATGACGCGCAACTCTGCGAATACATTTGCGTTCCTGTATATTCCTGTATCTGCTGCAAATATAGCCTACAACCGTATCTACGGAAACAAATTTACCTTATATATGTACATATTCTCAATTTATTAATGAATTATATTCAGAATAAATTAATTTGTACACATATGAAATTACTGCAACCTATAATAAAGTACATAATACTACGCGTACTACCAATTACGTACGAATCTATCTCTATAATGATTATTTGGAGTTAAACTAGAGGAGGGGAGTAAATATTCAGCCCCTGGCAGACAATATACAGCAGACAGTTCAACTCTCTGAGAGATTTATGGTCCACGTCTGCAGCCTTGGTATTATCTTCTGAACTTATCCTTTGAGTACATTTTTAGTTTCTTTCAAAATCCTGTTAACCTGTTTGTATATTATGTTTTAATAACAATTTAGAATTAAACTTATATTAATAAAAATAATCGCAAATAATAATTTAAAAATATTTCGTTTGTAATACAAAACCACAAATATTTAAAATATATGTCATAACTAAAACTATATTTTTTACATTTTATACTCATTTATTAAACCTGCTTTGTGTAAATTACCAAATATTTACAAGACATTAAGAAACATATGTGGTAAATGTTCTACGTAATATCATTAATCTTTAAGATTATAGAAAGTTCATATATGGCTCAGCCATACACATCTTTGTTACTAAGCAAATGGCTCAGCCATATCTGTATGATGTAAATACAATTAAAGTATAGATACCTCGCTATGGTTGGACTAGAACCATTAAAGAATTAGTGTTTAACTACGTCCCATTAATTTTAGTAGAAGGTCTAGTGTCGAATCGTGTCTAATAATTGTTTAAAACAAGTTTAATGTGTTGTAACACGTTTTAAAAATTTTGACACTCTTGAATTACTCATATACATTGATTAATATGTTAGGAAATTGTAAATATATTTAGCACAAAGATTCTATGAAATAAAACATGATCTTTATTCATATTTATTAAGTAGCATTTTAAGCAAAAAATCACACTACCACCCATCTTGCTCATTAATCTTGCTTATTAAAACTTTGTAAACTTGTGCTTTGAAATATATTTGTATTGAAAGCTTTTAACCAAAATATTATTCTACGTATTATTGAAGTAGCTATCATAAAGTATTATGATATAATTGTGAAACAAGATGTACGTATTAATGTATTTATATATTTACATTTAGAAGAAATACGTAAAAGTAAAAGTAAATAAGTAAAAATGTATTCGTAAAAGTTCATATAAACTATTGTATATATATAGTTTGTAAAATTAGTTTTTAATTATAAATATCTTAATTTCAATGTTATGGATTAATCCAATATTAAAAAGTATATATACTTGTATTATAAAATTTGGTTTTAATCCAAATTGGATTAATCCATAACATTGAAATTAAGATATTTATAATTTAAAACTATTTTTTGTCAGTATACAGCTTTTATAAAATATAACATAATATAATAAGCATAATAAACTAAATTATTATATAAGTACTAAAGTATTAGTATTAATAAAATAATTACATAAAAATCTGCTCACGAAATGTCAATATATTTTATTTAAAAATACAAGAGAGTTCCAATTGACTGCTATAAAAAACATTCTTTAGATTTGACCTCGGAATAATTTATGAAATATATGTATTTTATGCTTTGGCATATAAGATTTGATCATATATATATATATATATATATATATATATATATATATATATATATATATATATATATATATATATAGATCCCGGCGGAGCAAGTTCTTTTAGTGATTCAATGTTTATTGAAATTTAAAATAAGGCTATATATATATATATTATATATATATATATATATTATATATATATATATATATATATAGGCCAAGTTTATAGTCACCATTTGATTCTTTGTGTTAGTCATAGAGCGCAAAAATCCAGACCCGTAGGAGAATCTTATTTGACCAATATTTTATAACTTTCAACATTAATTAATAATTTTTTTATTAATGTTATTTTTCAAAATATGCTTCAACACATCTTTATCGGATACAAACGCGCCTCTAAAAGCCAAAATTATGGCTGTCATAATTTAGGGAGGTCATATAAACCCTATATGTAGATATCAGTAAGTAATCTGTTACATTGCAAAATAGACAGTGATTACTGTGAAAGAAAAAAATGGTTTTTTATATATCCTAACATATAATACTTTACATTAATACTTTACTCTAATACTTCACACACACACACACACACACACACACACACACACACACACACACACACACACACACACACACACACACACACACACACACACACACACACATATATATATATATATATATATATATATATATATATATATATATATATATATATAGAGAGAGAGAGAGAGAGAGAACAGAAAATGAGGTTTTTTACAAGCGACATGCAATACATACGTATTATTGTATCTGAATAAAGCAAACAGGGTCCATTTTTCAAGACTGATATCAATAAATATGAATTTATATGTATCAATCAAAATAAACGACTAATATTAGGCCTACTAAGTGTTAATGAAAACACTACTTTTTCTAAATAGTTTATTTTTTTTTGACAAGGCTTTATGAAACCAAAGGTTTCATCTTCACGCAACTCCACAAATTTGCCTAATATCAATGATATCACAGATATTAATTCAGATTCCATTTTAAGAGAATCGCCCGTTAAGCGAGATTCAACTGGCTAATAAACATATTTACACTTGAAACATCTCTATGAACGAGTATAGTTCAGACAAATGGAATAAATAAAAATTGCAACCAGATAGGTTTTTCTGTTCTTCAAATAAAGTTTTTAACAAGCTATTTACGCACTAATATGTATTCATTAAACAACCGTTATCCAAAGTGTTTTATTTACTACGTTAACAAATGCGAAATAAATCACCTATACTTTATTCGTATTGAAGAATAATAAATAAATACCATAAATTTTAGGCTCGTAAGTAAATATACTAAAAAAAGATACCATCATTAAATATGAAAAACCTGAAAAAAAACCTTTACCATTAAATAGGCTATATATCCATAAACCGTAAATTACAATAGCATCCTTACCGTTTACGTTAAAAAATACAAAGTATAAGGAAACGATATTAGCATACATTTGTTTTAGTATAATTATTGTTATAATTGAAGGTTTAGAGATTTCACCTTATATTATAAAATAAAAAAAATCATGAATGAAATGGCGAGCACTGTATAGTATTGTTTTTATAAAGCATACAATCGCCACTTTTACAACCAAAGTGGAAGCAGTGATGTATGAACAGTAATCAAATCCCTCGTCACATTAGAATATATATTAGTTCCCGACAATAGCGGGACAGGGCCACACATACATGTTTGTAGCAAAGAGACCTTGTGATAAAGCCAAACCATTATAGGGGTTTGTATCGAATAATGCTAACAATACACCGAAATGTGTAAAATGTTTGTGGCAGCCAACACAATAAATGTAAATAAATATAACACGTTGTGGACTGTTTGCACTTCAGGTGTCATGATTCAGTTTCATGAAAATCTAACTAGTACAGTTCCTCTTCAATGTAATATATTAAAACCAGAGTACAAATCTAGTGATCATATTGGATGTTTAACACACACATTTTGCCGGTCTGTAGTAATCTGTTCAAACTGATTTGAAATAAACATTTCTTTTACTATATCTCAACTTTGTTACTCGTACAACAACAAATATAATTACTATAGTAACACATCATACTAAACTTAAACCAATACAATCATACTTACAAGGATACTACTATTCTATTCTACAAATTATTTAATATGATTAAATCACTCAAAGAAAATTTCATAGTTTAATAATATTTTAATCCAAATTTATTTTATAAAACTTTTTCACATTTTTTGGTTAAATATGTCTTATTAAGATAACAAATTAAACTTTAAACTCAGAAATATTTAAATAAATTGTAATTTAGAAAGACCTGTATTAGAATTGAAGATATAAAAGTGTATAAACTATTGTTTAATTATATTAAGTACAAAATAAAAATGTATTGAAATAGTTTTAAAATCCAAGGGATTGTAAATCAGTAATTGAAAATATTTAAATTTGTAATACTTTTCAGTATCAAATTACTCAGGGTTAGTCTGGCCAAATAGCATTGCACGTCCTACCAACCACAAAAAGCCGGTGTTCCTGGCACTACGTCTGATCTATAAAAGATTATTTCCTACAAACGATGATGGATGTCGGATTAGGGATATGTTAGTGGAAAAAGACAGTAATTGTAATATAAAAGTGAAATTTTTTCTACACCCGCGATTTAAATAGTATCAAATATTAAATACTTATAAAAATCCACTTTGTTAACTATATAATTAAGATCTTAACGATAATGAAACAATTTAATAAAAACTACATAGGTAGTAAGCTTTTCCAAATTTAGGGATTTTCAAAACAGCAGTTGGATTTTTGGAAATGTAGATTTTTCAAGTGTTTTTTAAGTGAGTTACGAAAACAATTATAGAAACGCAATTTGAAACCCTTTGATAAATATATCTAAACTCAACAATGTTAATTTCTTTTACAATGTTAAATGACTTACAATATAAAAGAAATTGTAAAAGAGGCACCATAAAAGGCACGTAATATAATTTCATAAGGGGTATTTTGCTGGTAATATATATATATATATATATATATATATATATATATAGAGAGAGAGAGAGAGAGAGAGAGAGAGAGAGAGAGAGAGATCTATATAAATTAAAAAACATTTAATTATCACAAATGTAAGAATTTCCGGACACAATCTCATACAAAAACATAGCAGAAACTTACAAAATTTAATTTTACGACTGTGAGAAATTGTACGTTGACTTGTAAAAAAAGAACATAAAGACACGATTATAGGGATACTTTTCAAGTATAAAATAGGAAGAATTGAAAAATAAGCTATTGCATAACACGGTAGCTAATCTATAACTTTAGCTAAAATAGTTATAAACACAACACCCTTGAATGCTTGGGAATAATTTTACATAAAATAAATTATTAAAAATTAAGATGGACCTACAGATAATTCAGTTCTCTTCTTATCACAACTAATAAGGAAACTTAAATGTAATTATTTTATTTACTTATAATAATTTTCCCCAATTTATTTACTATATATCATATTTATTGTTTTGAAAAATTTTTATATTTATTCATTTGTGAAGTCACCTGATAATTAAATATTTTATTCAGAATGGTCTCTTAAAACTAAAATTTATATTTGAAAAAATAATAAAAATTAATAGAGTTGCAATGTATTTGTGGTAATTAAATAAAAATACCTCCAATTCTCCAAATACTTTTTTATTTTTAACATTGTTTAAATTTGTAGCGGAAATTTACGTAATCTTATATTAAAAGTTCAGTAATAATTAAATCAATGTTTAGAATTTTACATTGGAATCATTGAAATATATATAATAAATACTAATAGCTTTAGAACACTAGCTCAAACTCTATAAACAGAAAAATAATGCTTCAATGTATGTATATATATATATACATATATATATATACATACATACATACATACATATATATATATATATATATATATATATATATATATATATATATATAAACATTGAATCGCAATAAGTACTTGTTCCGCCGGGACTCGAACCCGGATCTCTCCCTTGCCGGGTGAATGAGCAGTCCCCATTTTTTACGATTCAATTATTTTGTATTAGGGCCGTATCTGTCACATTACACATACATTACATATATATATATATATATATATACTATATGTTAAAAAGAGTATATATAGGTTTGACTATATACGAGTGAAACAGATCACGAAAGTATCAGGACAAATGTTGTATTTGGAATGCTTTATTCTCTACGGCATGTAAGTGACACTAACGCTATAAAGGGAAATACGGTACTGCCAAATATCTGCATTTCTGCGGAATAAATTTCGTTGGTAGGATTCTGCAGATTTATCTGCAAGTCTTTACCCTTGTCTCTGTCGTGACATCTGGTATATTGCATTAGCTTAATTCCTCGATAAAACTTGTGTATTGCAACCTTTATATACAAAATCTTTATAATCACATTTTTTTTATTAAATGTACCATGTATAACTTATATTTGGCGATATCAGTAATTTTTAAGAAGTTTAAAACTTTTAAACATGGATACAGGTATTGACTTTATTTATGGCCTAACCTACAATTTTAGCTAATACATTGATGAGACACGATCTGGTACAGTATAATTTACTATATGAAATTCTGTCCTGGAAGGTTGTAATAAATTAAATGATTCATTTATAAAGCTATTTTGACAGGATATTGTCAACATTTATTAAAATATAATCTTATAGGATACTGTTTTCATGCTAAACACAAAGAAAATATTTAAAACATTGCCAGCTCTGATCTATTTTACTTAGCTTCATACGATATTCGGCCGTAATATAGAAGATGATGAAGGGGATATATAACCTGGTTCGTCTTATAAATTTTTAAAATGGCGCATCAATGAATCTGAACTGCAATTACTAACAGTTCTGAGTAAACAATATGGATCAGAAAAACCCTTCGCTATCTTTGGAGTAAATTTATTTCTTCTTCTTCTTCTTTAATTGTGATGATGACTGTATAATTTTGAATTTGATGATGTTTTCAATGCTTTTATGTGTTCATTATATCTAATTTTGAAGAATCGTCCGGTTTGTCCAATATAGTGGGATTGACAATCGTTGCAATTTAATTTGTATACTCCACTATTGTTGAATTTTTAATTTTAATTTTGGTTTGTTGAATTGCTTTTGTTTTTTATTAAAAGTCCAAGGTTGTTCAAGGTACGAACTTAATCTTAGTTAGTACCTGAAGATGAAATGGAAGATTTCCTAATGTAGGCTACATTGTAAGAAAAATAAAAGTTTAAAAAAAGTGTTAAAATGTTTATTCATATTGTGTTATACATATTTATAAAAAACTTTTCGAGGCTACATCTCTATTATTATTTAAGTTCATTGTAAAAATATATTTGTCATATTAAAAACCTAACGCAGCAGAGACTTATAATATAAACAAGGAAAATTATTTTTCTATGTGCTTTACAGATATCATTAGTTATAAACGTAGACTAGGAAGAATAAGAGGACAGATTGAACGCTTTTGATTTCATGCCTATTAATATTCTGTTAAATGGTTATATTCGGAGAATGAATACCTTCAAGTTATGTCGTTTATTTTGGCTGCACAATGTATTTGGACATGACATAAATGAGGAAAGTCTTATGCGAATATTTTAAGTTCGAAGGTTTCAAAGTAAGCAAAAGAAATTGCAGTTTTCCTGGTTGTAAACTTTACTAAGTAACTACCCTCATTAGAATGACACCTTTTAACTAATCGTTTCCACGAACTGCTATCGTAATACCTGTTTTTTTTAATCTCGAGACGACTTGTTGGCAGATAGACACATATCAAATAGTACTAAAATAAAATTATCATAAATTCAAGCCCAACCAAAATTTTTATAGTTAGTCATGCATTTATCTTGTCTATGTATACATGAAGTAATACCCAAGACTTTAATCCTAAAGGTGAAATGTTTACCAGGATATTTTTCTACAAGATATATTCATATATTAATTCATTAATTACTTATTAGGTTACAAATAACTAAAAGTAAACAAAAATTAATTGAATTTTATTTTAAAAAGCGATGGTGTGACACAATACAGGGGATTTTCATGACCTATTGAGGGTATTTTTTATATATGAAAATTTTAAACCCCCCTCTCCCACACACAAAAGAGACGGTAAAGATGGCAGTAAGTTAAAATGTTTAAAAAAGAAAAACCCTAGAAAGTGACACCTCATTTTACATTAAATATAAAAAATAAGAACGATGAAAACTAGATCTCTTCAATGTTAAACCTATGACATGTGGTAGCCGAATTCAAATAATGTTCAAATTGTTTTATAAAACATCTACAGTTTACATTTCACGTTATTATAAGTTAGATATAATTTCACTTAATAGTTATTTTGATACCTTACGACCCGAAATAATAAAGCAATTTATTACTAGAATCAACAAACATCAACAACCATGATCATTGGGAATCAACAAACAAAGCATTTATTGGGTATGTTACCAAAATTTTTTAATGTTTTATTGATCATTTATCATTTAAGTCTAATAAACAATAAACAGATAACAACAGAAAATTAAACGTTTAAAAAAAGAGGTTTCTCATACTTTACACCCTGTGTTTCTTTAAAACTATTAGTTTAGGAAAAGAAACTTTATTTAACGTCCTGAATAAAACTGTATTTAGAGCAAAGAACACTTAATATCATTTTGGAATAAAGTTACTAGTGACCGTGATTCAATATTGGAATGAATAAAATATACAATTTTACACCAATAATTGAGCCATCCCATCAAAGATTACCTCATTTGTTTCTTTGATGTTTCTAAAACACCTTTTGATCTGTATAGTAAAATAATAACTCATATGATATTAGTATTTTTATCAAACCATTCTTATATGATGTAAAAAACCTTAGACGAAGGTGCTTTAATTTTATTGAAATCAGTACAAATTGGATCGACAGTTTTCATACAAAATGGATTTCATATTCCTGCATTCTTTTGGAAATCAGAAAACATTACATAATATAATTGAAATATGACCCTACAGGTCCTTCAAGACATGATACTTATGTTTTGAATACAAGCAGTCACTTCGAAACATTTCACAAATAATTGGTAACAAAATACCTTTAGAAATGCTTTCATGTTAATGTGTTGTCAAAATGTATAAACCACACAATTTCGAAACCACAAATAATATCATATAAATATAAAAAAATATTATTTTCGCTCATTATAGTGAAATACCCCTTAAATTTTAAGATTTAGTTAATTAAGTACAATGGCCATATACAATGTTTACTCTTGAGATATAGCAGAATCATTGTAAGCCATCTGTTATCAAATCAGTTTTTAAACACTCAGAATTTCAATACTATGGTATGTTTAGGACCGAAAAAACCCACTCGCAATTACTGAACATAAAAAAAATATAAAAAAGAACAACAAATTCAACCAAATGTTATGTTGAAACAAAGGAAAGAGTATGTGTATCTTAACAGGCTTCGTCGTGGTTGGGTACAGTATTCAAGTCTAGAGCTCATTTCATTCCTGATGACAAGTTTATGTCATATAGAAAGAAATCGCTCTGGCAGACAGACGATAAAATTGCGTCAGAATACTTTAAATAAACATCCACCATGATCAGCCAAGATGCATGGACGAATATGCACTGAACACATAATCGTTGAACTAACTCTTGTCATACTAATTCTTATTTCATACTGAATGTATACAGAAGATCTTTCTCGAGATACAGTGGAACCTGGCTAATTCGAACTTCTATAATTCGAAATCTTCTTTAATTCGAATATTTATATTGGTCCCTAGCATTTTCTATATAAGTAATGTACAAATATCGTGGTTATTTTGGTAATTCGAACTTTTTATCGAACCCGATGCCGATTTTAAAGACCGGAAAAGGTTAAGGGAGCCAGAAAATCCATATTTGGACAATTGTGTTTTAAAGTGGTTCAAACAAAACTAGGGATAAGAAGATTCCAGTGAGTGGTCCTCTCATATCTCAAAGCTGATCAATTTGCTACTGAAATTGGGGAAAAAGATTTTAAGGCTAGTACCGGGTTGGCTTGGCGGCTTCAAAGATCGCAACAAAATTTCGTTGAAATTCTTTTGTGGTGAAAGTGGAAGCGTTAATTAACAAGAAGCCAACCATTGGAAAACAGATTTAGAGGAGATGATTCAGGATAGGGACGAAAGGTACATCTTCAATGTTGATGAAAAGGGACTTTTTTAATGCACCCCTGACAAAACACTCGCATTTAAAGAAGAAAAATGCCCTGGAGGAAAACTGAGTAAAGAGAATTACTCTCCTGTTTGGTGCAAACATGGACGGATCAGAAAAGCTGCCTTTACTTATGATTGGCAAGTCGGCTAGTCCCCGTTGTTTCAAGAACGTCAAATCAAAACCAGTGGAGTATGTGAACAGCGCAAGAGCTTGGATGACCAGTCACCTTTCTGAGAAATGGATGTTGAACTTGGACAAAAAGTTCATAAAAGAAAAAAACGAAAAGTTATCTTGTTTATAGACTACTGTACTGCTCATAACACCGATTCCAGTAATGGAAAATGTTAAAGTAATTTTTTTCCCTGCCAATATGACTTCGGTTGTCCAGCCTATGGACCAGGGGATCATAAAGAACCTAAACAATTTGTACAGACGTTTATTGGTTGAGTACGTACTGATTGAAGATTGTGACGCCCTAAAAAATCACGTTAGACATTCTTCAAGCCTCTCGCATGTGCAAGAAAGCTTGGGACAAAGTAATGCCCGAAACGATCAAACATTGCTTTAAAAAATCTGGTTTTGTAAAAAAGGAGGACAACGCCGAAAAAGCCAATGACATTATAGCGGAAGCGGTACATTCAGTTGACGGCTGGGAGGACGTCATTACTGACCCTGCCATCTCTTTTGAAGATTTTGGTCAAGGTGGGATGAAGATGTTGCAGTATGTGGTGAGATAATAGACGCGGAGATCATCGCTTAAGTGCTCAACAATAAACAAGATGGCGACATGGCATCGGGTGACGAAGACGGAATCAGTTGGGGCGGAAAATAAAACGTTCTGAGTGCGGCCGAAGCAGCACATCACATCATGGAACTTTTTTTGAAAGTAAAAAATGACGTGAGTCTATTTTTCAATTAATTGAATATGGCAGAATCTTTTGTCACTTCTGAAAGACTTAACGTTAGTAAACAAGTGAAGATTTCCGACTTCTTCCGAAAAAATTTAATACTGTTGTACTGTGTAATGTTCCTTATCACCATTCAAATTATTTTCTTTTATTCATAAACATATACTGTAATTGTGTATTTTTTTAGGTAATTCATGATTCAATTTTGCACTGTTTTACTATACATAGAAAAACATACGTTTAAAAACATTCATATTATTTGCAATAAAGATTTTCAGCAAAGATTTGAAGTGTCATTATTTTAAGCCTTAAATTCTTAACTTTTTTTAATCCGAATTTTTTGGATAGTTTCGAATTTTTGTATTGGTCCCTTGAGATTCGAATTATTCAAGTTCCACTGTAGTTTAATAATATATATATATATATATTTTAAAGTTTTGTTCATTGACTTATCAGTGTGTATTATTTCATATCAGTGTTTTATATAATAAAATTTTTCAGTGTTGGGAGGGTACTAAAATGGAAAAGTCTGTGTAAATAAAAGTGTTCACCAATTTAAAAAATGTACTTTTATAAAATAATTTTAAATTTGAATAAGCTACATTTGTTATTGTTTCACAAAGCAATGTATAACTACCATTCTCCCCCGCCCGATAGTTTAAAATTTTATTAATTCCGATATTTTCTACTTGCCATCGAAGTTACGGCGTAAGACCAATCTAATAATATTTTTTTAACCCTGAGCCAAATTGTATGGCGGGATATTCACAACCATCGAATACATATTTTGCCTATACGTAGTTAAAGTATACTGAATTTCAAGACAATATGTCTTTATCTTTTAGGAAATGTCTTTTTAAAACATAATGTCAGAGATGCAATTGTTTAAGCCCTACATTTTCTAACGCTCAAGCACGAAAACAGCTATTCATAAACAATACTGAATTGGCAAAATTTAATAAAAATAACTATAAAAAACAAACAATAATTGTTTTTGATTTATATACAAGTATGACCTTAAGAAACGGCTGACTAACCTGCTCTTGTTTTTAAAAGTATACGGCAAAATTTTAAGAACATAATATTTATAAGTTCCAATTATATTTATTAAATTTAGTCTAGGCAAACAGACTCTGATAGAGTGAAATATGTACCATAAGTAACATAAGGAGAATGCTAAAATCTCAGCACTTTCAATTTATTTTTATAATAATGTCGAAGCTTTATTATTTATTATCCTTATTAAGAAACGATTACCACTACCTTTTACAATATGTATTATTAATATCACAAGCATCCAAATAAAATATTTTATCATTTTACATTTTTTACTCAGTACAAATTTACGTACCGTATTATTACTCTTATAATAAGCTTACCTTAAAACGGGGATTTGCAATAACTAAAATGTCGTGAGACAATGTCGTACAGAAAACCCACTTACATATGAATGTGTGAAAGGCTGCGAGAAAAAGCAGACAAGTGCATTTCAGACCTTATCTAAGGTGGAAAATATTGGAAAATGTTATATATTACCGTCATTTGTATAACAAAGCACCTTTGTACAAACAATTCGTTTCTTGCCTTTGATAATTTACACATGTCTCCATATTTTTTACGACAAAAAATTTTATTAAAAATATCCTTAATCAGGGGTGTGTCCTCCTGGAATCAAAACTTAAAACTACAACGTTATGGATGTCATCTCACGCAAGTTATTTTCCTTACAGTATCACTGTTAAATCTTAAAAATTAAGATAAAAAATTCGAACCACAGTGTATTTTGATATACAGAGTAAAAAATATGCTCAGTCTCAATAATGTGTTATATGCTGCAAGTAGTAATTTTTAATAGTCGTGGAAGAACATCGATAAATAGTGTGGGAAATAATTTTCAAAGAAGTTCTTATCTCTAAACTCCTAGTCGCATGGAAACCTTTCTTCTTCTGTCAGTAAGAAATAGTAGAAGGACATAAGGTCAATTAGTAGTACGAAATAAGGTCCAGTAAAGACGAGATTAAAAAGTTTCAGAGGATGGATGTTATCTATATCGTGGATGTTTTACAACATCTGTACAATAGAACTTTTACGTTTGAATGATGTTTATAAAACTTGCTGTTTCTCAGATCAAGATAACTGACTAGATACTGGTTTTATGTGACTTTATATTTATGGATTGGCTTATTTACGGTATATATATATAGTTAAAATTGAATTATTTTATTGGCTTATAAGCTACTGAAAGGAGACGATTTGATGCCTTATAATTTTATACATCGAATTTAATGAAGCGTGTGTAGTTCATACCTTGATTTAACAAATATTTTTATTAATAATCGACCCAAAAAGAAAACTGCATAACAAAACCCCTCAATATATAATTATAAAAACACTACTCTGGAAGCCTATTAAACGTTAGAATTTTCCACAGACTTCGAATTAATATTGTTCGTCTGCTGCGGTGAATCGGACCTTAAGTTTTACCTTATTAGAAAAACATTGAACCTTAAACAACCTTATTTTGAAGTAGAGTCATTGAAAGAATCCCAAATATATTTCTAATACACCTCAAATAGTTTTTTAATTTCTTTTGTTTTTTTGTAAATGGTATACTTTTAGTATACATTTTTCAAAATGTACTAATAATGTCTTTCATACATAACTCGTTAAAATTTTCAAAAGTATTATCATTCAGAATTGTATGAAATATATCTTTAAAACGAGATACTTTCAAATTTCTTAAGGTTTGTAAACTGTGTTTTAGGAATACAATTGATAGCCCGAAGTACAGCCGGCCTTTTTGAAAATTCTCTATATATCGTTGCGAGTCTAAGGTAGCTGTAAATTCTAAATATTACGTCTTCTCAAATTTGTATAGTAATAACAACGTTAATCTCCGTTTTCCACGTAGCTTGTCATGTACATGTTAAAATATATATGTCAAACCGTAATCTACAATTTTTATTATTATTTAGTTTGCCGTCATACGTTTAATTTTATCGTCGTCGTTAATTTTAAAGATATCCACGATTTATTACTGTGCTTTTTATGATACTTAAAATATGTTTAAAATTAAAGTGTGTATAAGAAAGTTGTTGATGGTATTTAAGTATAAACCACGACAGAAGAAATATCATACAGTAAACATATTAGTTAAATATTTATCCCTTAACTGTTTATTTTATTCTCTGCGAAATATGAGTTTGCATTACTGCTATAGAATAGCAAATATATAACAAAAATTAGCACTATATAATTCTTGAATTAAGATAAAGCAAAAAAAAACAGTGATCCTGAACATATGTTTTATAATTTGAGAGGGATTATTATATTTTATATGTTTTTTAGTTGTTTTATTAAGATTATTTTTAAATTATATTTCCCACTTAATCATCTCATGATCATGAATTCTCTCTAAAAAAAAAAAAAAAACAAAACACGTAAAAGAGTACTGTGCAAATACCTTTGAAATGTATTATTTCAAAATGCTTTAAAAATCGTTAATAATATTTTGAATACATGTAAAAATTTACGTACTTTACATTAATAACCTGCCTTTATACACATGTCAATACTAACCAATTTTTATTAACAAAGTTTAAAATAAAAAGCAAATTTTTTTTAATTTATAAATAAAAAAAATCCTGCAACACATGATCTTAATATATATTTTAGTTTGTTAATGTTTATGCACAGAAACTTCGATTAATAAATTTGAAAACCCAAAAAAAATTTGTAGTGGACCAAATTACGCCAGAGTGGTATCTGAGAGTAATCTAAATTAAATCTAGCAGTATGTTGGGAGTGTCATATCTATACTGTAGTATTCCTTGTTAAGGAAATTTAATTTAAAACTTAGACATAGGTTAAATAAGTTTATTTAATTTAAATATTGCCTTAATTTCTTACATTATAACAGTAATTACAGTGTACATATATATATGTATGTAAGTAATTACATATATAATATTAAAATGTAAAATTCTTTTTAAATATAACTCTGATGCAGTTTTTAAGAAATATTCCCAATGAACTTTCGCTGAACTATGCTTTTGAACTAATGTCCTAATTCCAGCTCTAAATGTAAAAAAGTAATATCAATAATTTTTAGTTTATTAAAAAAGAAACTTGTAGTTTCATATTTAATGCAATTTTAGCTGTATTTTTTTTTCAAATAATAAGTATTACATAATAAAAGACAATGCTACTATTCTAATCAAGTAGATTAGAATGGCCATGAATATAAACATATTGACGCATTTTCTTCATCGTAGTAAGAAAGCAAACTCAATATTAGTGTTAGGAATATAATGCACTTGAAGCAGCACTAGTCATACACGTGTAAGACCTACTTAATTCTGTGCAAACGAGCGGGAAAACTATTATTAGTGCAGATTTAAAAAAGTAATGGTATTCTAATCTTTACTTTATATTTAAAAACTATTATAAAACCTACGTTAGTTGTCTTTAAAAAATGTAGGGTTCTTAGTGGTGTTTATGTATGTGCATTTACTTGATAGTAAAAAGGCCAAAGCAGCAATGGAGCAAAAATGCTAATATTGAATTAAATTACATTCAAAAGTATTTAAAAAAAATTTTTGACTATGTTAGGAAGAAGGTAAACTCAACATTAGCGTCTTAAATGAATTTCGTTGAATCCAAAAGCCCTAGTACATGTCGAAAACCACGGAAATTGCGTGCAAAGGCCGAGGGTAACTGCTAGTTATATTATAAACTATCACAACCTACGAGTAATAAAGCCCCATTGTCAAGACGATAAAGTATAAGAATATTTACTTTTGAGGATTCCGATAAAGATAATCATGAGGCATTATTTTATTGGGCTGTAAAAAACACACACCTGCAGGTATTGGGACACAGAAAATCCCCATGTTTTCCTGCACCCAATTCCTCAAAAAGGGGGATTGCGTGGCTCAAGTTATTGTGGAATCACATTTCAGGACGATTTATTTAATGGCCATTTTTTATTTACTTTAATTATTTTTTTAATTTTTATTGAAGAAGAACTGCATTTGTAAATGATAGAAAAACAAATTTCTCCACAATAAACTACTGTTACTAAAGAAAATACTGTAAGCATGAATTTGATTAAAAATCGTTCGCTGCCAGCAGGATAATGTGCCAGCACATTATTTTCATTGTGCCGTATGTCGTGCTTATCTCAACTACGTAATCATTTTATTGGTAAGCTTATTTTATTGGATGCATCTAATGGAATGGTTATGCTTGGTGTAACGACTTCGATTGTAGATAGTAATATTCCAGAATATTAAAATTTAAATTACCAATGAGCCGTCCAAGACGATATAATTTTTTTTTAGTAAAGCTCCGATTGAATATTCAGTACAGTTTATTACTAAATTGTTAACTATTAAATATTATCTGGTTTTCTAAAATAAAAATCACAGTTCTAAATAAAAATAATTGCATTTATTTTACACTAGCAAAGTTTCAGAATTTCATTCATCACTCTATTTTCCCCAAAGAATTGACAAAACCGTTAAGTAATTTTCGAAGTTCCTTTTGCAAGAAATCAAAATATTAATCAAATATATCAAACTAAAAATCAGAGCTCTCTCTTCTGACAAAATAATAAGATTTTCAAATAAAATTTTGATACCACTAGGAAAATAAATTTAAAAAAAATATTCACCTCAGAATTTAAAATAAAAAATCAAACTCTCTTTCCACTAGCTGTAATTAACTTTCAAGCCTTTGCAATTCAGATACAACTCTCTCAAAACAATAATTAATGCTCAAATTAATTTCCAATGGATAATCCACAATGAAACAGTTCCAAATAAATAGTAATATATTATTAAATTTTCCGAATTTCAATTAAAGTTATTCACAAAAGTTCAATTTTAATTCGCTTTTCTTGCAAGTTTGATCCAAATGCAACTTGTATTATTCTATTGTGCTCTATTGTTAATCGAGAATCAGTTATTTAGATTGCTCTGTAGTTTCTATGAGTTTAATTTTTTTCTATAAAAAAGACAACAAAAATTAAATTTTAATATCAGATCTTAAAGACTATTTCAATAAAACGTACAATAAATTTTAGTGTTTACCTCAAAATCCTTCACGGAAAAATATTTAGAAACACGGCGCACTAATCAACTTAATTCAACGATAATTACTAAAAGAAGGGCGAAAATTATGAGCTGGCGCTTATATAACTTGCCTTTCAAACCAATTCTGATGGACATCCCCGGTGTTCTCCTCATTAGCCCAGCTGTACCCAACTAAGAGAACAATAGCCGTAACAAGGACAAGTTCTGATCAATTGAATGCAGTGAACAATTTTAAAACTACCAGTACTAACTTGCCAAAAGAATTTACATATTCGTTTTTATCCTAACATCTCACAATCTAATTTAAAATTAAATCTCAATATTTCTTTAAAAAAATTTTCATTTAACTTAAATTTTAATTAAAAAACTAACCAATGTAGCTTTAAAAATGCTACACGTGGTCTCCGGAAACTTGCAGTCATGGTCTCTTTTTCTTTAGGGTCAGATTAAATCTAATTTAATTTATAACACACCATTAGAAAACGAAGATTTCAGAATCAGGATTGTGGAGTTCGTGTAACCTAACTCCATTTTGAACTTTTTAATTACGATATAGGAGTTTTATCCTACGCTTTTATCACTGTCCACATATTAGGAGGACTTCAATTTGAACTTTTGATTTAACTTTAAAACGTAGTGAATTTATATTATAACTATTGTTCTAGGTATATGTGGCTATTATTTTTGGATAGTAAAGAGATAGCGATCTTTGGTTTTCAAATATTTAAAAAGTCTTTTGGCTTTTCCGAATGAAGTATGAAGGAAAATGGATTTTTTTCCGGACGTTTCCCTTCACAATCCTTCCATCGTCAAAATAACCTTCAAAAAAAGGACATTAGTGTATGAATATATACTAATTCATCTCTTTGCCTAAATATTAGAAGGAAATAGATTGGAGTGGTCCTGACTTTTATTCACCCTTATAAAAGTTATATGAAAATATGACAGAGAAATATTTATGTACTTAAACCTAAGGATCTCTTTCGATTAAGAGGGCATGGCCACGCCATCTTACCAGCAAAATTCCTTCTGAACGCGTCTGGCTCCACTTGTTAGTTGTAATATTAATGGGACTTAAAAACGCATCCTATGTTGGCTCATGCTGATGACCACACTAGGTGCAACTTGTACTTGCACAGGTACTTGCCTTAATTTCACTGTCAAACACTCCTTTCTATGTATATAACTTTGCATTAGTTATTAAATGAAGCACACAAATAAATCGTCAAATGGCGCAAAAAACCATTCTTAAAAAAAAATACACATCAACGTTCCTTTTAGTTCCCTTCATATAATGGAAATATCCTTAATTAGGTAAATTTAATTGCTAATACAGCATTTGCGAAGGCTCGTAGTAATAACTTTCTGTTTTAGATTTTTATTTAGAGCAGTGTGTAGAGTTAGTTTGTAACATTTTTATTAAATGAGGATCCGAAGTAGAAATAAATAATTAGTGGGATATAATAAATATAATTGTAGAAAAAAGCGAAGGAGACAAAAATTATTATTGCAATAATAAATAAAAATTTGATAATTACTTATTGAAAACTGATTTCTATATTTTTAGTTTAGAGAGGAGAATTTACAATCCTGTCATTCAGTTTTCAGTTAGTCCTATCTTGGTTTGTAGTCAACAGAGATTTTATTTGGCTTTTTTTTACTAACAATAAAAAAAAAACTCCTTGAATTTTTTAAATCAGATTCTAAAGAGAATAAGAATCAAGAATCAAACAATTTGAAATTTTATACAACTATTAAAATAATTGCAATATACAATATGTGCTAATTTTTTCGGCAAATGATTAAATCCTAAATATTTGTAGCAAAGACATTTTATTATATTAATTTCATTTCATAGGATGGTTGAGTTCCCAATTCCCATTATACTTTATCATACAAAACTTTTCTTTATAGTACCTCTTCTTGGTCAAAATTCTGAAAATGTTTTATGATAAAAGTAGAATTTTTTTCTAAACAAGTTTAATTAAAATATATAAATAAGGATTAGGAATAATAATCTCTATTCAAAAAACATGGTTTTCTTTTACGAGAAATATTTATTTTTTACAAGCTTTATTTTTACAGGAACTCTAAACTTTATAATACCTAGAATTTAAAAGTTTTAAAAAAAGTTATGCTTGAATCTGAGTGGTTTAAAAAAAAATTATTAATTTTTATATACAAATGAGTACTTTGTGTTATGCTTAATAATAAAATAAGATTAATACAATGAGTGAGATTTTATAATGGTAAATTCCACTTTACTAGATCCCACGAAAAAGGTAATACACTTATCAATAAGATTCAAAAACTGTTTGAATAGGCACATGAAATGTCAGCACTAATTTCACTACACCTCTGGTTTACAAACGATCTCCCATTATAGTTCATACATTAACGTTTTTTATGACCCCTGCTATTATAGAGAAAGATACCATCGTTAATTTCCATTAGTGTGCCATACGCTGGAGGCGCAATTATAACTCTTAATAATAGTAGTTAATATCTTTTAGTAACTTTCTTCAGTAATAAAATTTCTCTGTTGGTAAGTCTGTAAAAACTTAATAATATTCTGTAAAACTTCCACAATATATCGTATTTTACGATTATCGGTTGATGCATGTAGACAATTTCTTTTTAGTGGCTATAAATAAATAAAAAATAGTATAAATTCTTGAATGGCGTGTTCAAATGTTACAATCTATAGTCTAATAATTTATAGTGCTTTATGTATGTTTTAAACATTTTGTTTTTCTATGGTTATGCAGCAGTTTTCAGACTAACGTCAAAAATATATAAAGTATATAATGCTTATAATATTTTTTCTTAAGTTAATAACTTATAGTATGGCTAGTAGTATACAGCATGCAAAAGATATATGGTATAAACAAATAAAAAGTTTTTAACGTTAATTTATCATGATAACATATTCACTGCGGTTGCATACTGTGAACAGAAATTACTCTCCATAAAGTTATGCACGTTAACAAATCTGCCGCTGTTAACATGTTACATGCTTTACATTAACTGTCCAGCTATAATACGTGCAAATTAATTTTCAGTCTTGTTTAAAATATATGTAAAAACGATTTCAAAATTTTGAGAGAACATAAAAAAACAAAACTGTTACCAAACTTGAACTGAGACTAGTTCCTTTCAGATTGTACTCAGAATATCTAGTAATCATTTTTAATGTAATATAATTTTTAGACTAAAAACGATATTTGGGCCTAGTTGCTATTAATTTTATAATTAAAAATAAATTTGAAGTTACTTTATACTATCTGATAGTAACTCTAGTTAGCTTTATAACCTTCATCTTTTCAAATTCCCATAGTTAGTAATTATTCACACAAATTACAACATGATTCCAGACCATTACAAGACCATAACAGGGAAAAATAACGACAAATTATATTGTCTTGGAATCGCAATCGCAGCATTTCCACTGACAAGTTATTAATCTTTCTGAAGTATTATTATTTGTGGAGGCTTTATATACTCTCCAGTCAGTTGTCCTACACACCATCTCTCTCGACTAAGCCTACACTACTCAACAGTCACAGGGCAGTCTTTTAGACCGACACTCGCAATCGTCATTTAATAGAAAGTCAGCCTCTTGTTTCATAGA